>NW_028270155.1:41957120-42109620 GCF_037043375.1 Chiloscyllium plagiosum
CTCATCCCATTGGAGGAGATTATCAAAACATTGAACTGGTTTTCTGAGCTATTCCAAAGACACAACCTGCAGGTGTTAAACATATTCATAACTCCTGACCTGAAGTTCTACTCACCTAAATTATCTTCCTCTCATCATTACCCTTGAATGATAAGTGATACTATCACACTCTGTTTTGGTTCCAACAGCGAAGTTTTATTTTCCATTTCCAGCATTTGAAAGGTGTGTAATGTTCAAATGTAAAGTTTCAATTTGCTCAGCACTTTAGGTGAGTACAACTTCAAATCAGGCTTTGTGGTATGACTCTTCCAGATTGTAAAAATAGCCGTACCTTCCGGTCACTAACACCATCCTTCACCAATTCAATGGCTAGACCTCCCTGAATGACCAATTGTACAACAATAACTTGCACTGATGTAGCACTTTTAATGTAACAAAATGTCCCAAAGAGGTTCACAGAAAACTTATAAAGCAGAATGTAAGATAGAGAGGTGGAGCAGCTTAAGGGAGAATTCCACAGAAGTTTAGCCTCCAAAGGCATGGCCTCCAACAGTTCAGCAATTAAAATCAATAAATTTTCAAGAGTTAGACCAGTATAGAAATTTAGGAGGAATATGGACTAGAAGAGATCAGACAGATGGGAGATGTGAGGTTGGTGATGAAGGAAGGTTGTGTGAGCATTAATGAGCATTTAGAATTGAGGTGCTTTTTAAACCAAGTGTGATTGTAGGTCAGTGAGAGCAAGAGGTAATGGGTGCCCGAGACTTAGTGTGAATTATGATGTTGCGAGCAAAACTTTGGATGATTTCAAGCTTTTGGAGGATAGAACTTGACTGGCCAATGAGAATTGTGTATGAGTAGTCAAGTTTTGAGGTAACAAAGGTACACATGAGGATTTCAACAGGAGATAAGTAGAGACAGTGATGGATTCAGACAATACAAATAAGACAGCAAGAACAAAGTTGAAGGAGCCAGAAATGGAAAGGTGCCTATCGTATGCTCAGTAATGGTCCAACTGGTTAAATGTAAAGGACTGCTGTGCATAATCATTAAATGATAGGCACATCAATTCTTGGAAGAAGCCTGTGCCAATCATTGTTCAACATCATTTAATCACCATGCATATGGTAGGAGCAGGATTATGTGCACATCTACTTTAATCTCATA
Source organism: Chiloscyllium plagiosum (assembly GCF_037043375.1). Classification (NCBI taxonomy): domain Eukaryota; kingdom Metazoa; phylum Chordata; class Chondrichthyes; order Orectolobiformes; family Hemiscylliidae; genus Chiloscyllium; species Chiloscyllium plagiosum. Next base: position 41,958,288 of record NW_028270155.1, read on the forward strand.
CAAGTAACTGGAACAAATTTGTTTTATTAAGAAGAATTCTGTGACAAAAAAATTTAATCAATGAAGGATTAGTCTACCAGGTAATGCAGAAATCTTTTCAAGCATGCACAAAATTCATAAGAAATCAAAATATCTTAACTGATTGTTCATTGTGTCCAAGTCTGTCTATTATACCAAACTGTCAATTGTAATAATATTTTCTCTACTCAATTATTTGACTTCTTGACAATAACATTCACTGTGAAGACACTCACTTTTTAATCCTCCCAGGGCCTTAAGAATGTCATCTGATCTAGTCATAAATCTGGTATCATATTACATTGATTAAGAAATTGTTTGATTTTTAAAAGTTACTTCCTTAGAATGCTCAATTTTACAAAAATACGTTTACCTTGATCAAACATTTCAACGTATGCAAGGAACAATTAACTTAATCTTTTTTTAGGTCCTGAAGTAATCTGTTAAACCCAACACATAGCATAGTCAGTGCTGAGAAAATATTGCATAAGAACAGAACTTCATACAGCAACAATATACCAAGACTGACTAAGCAAGTCTATGGTGCATTACAGCAACATAGCAGGCAAGGTAGTGATATGAAACACCAGAGTAAATTGGTCCCATAAATTTACTTTTCAATATTTTCCCCTTTACTGCAGCAACATAAGAGTTCTTTGACTAACATCAACAAATCCATCATTACAGGTTCAGTAGCTGAGAAGTCGAATGGCATTAGTATTATCATGTCTAATGTCACATCGTCTGACATAGCAGTGACCATAGACTATACTTCAGTCTTGTTCTGATTTGCACAGATAGATTAATTAATTATGTAATCTGGAATTGATCCAACAAATATGTTGTCTCTTATAAAAAAGATTTTTGCAATCATCCTGCTGGTGCTAAAGAATAAAACATATTGCTGTTCAGGTATATAGTGTCACATAAGCTCGCAGCCCTAACCTCATAGATGTATATTACTCTGCATGAATGCAATAGTTTACTGCTTGCATCCTAACCATTATGTGATCTTTCTGGGCAAGAAAATGGTTTGGTTGCAAAGAAATGAACAAAGATAAATGTGCTTTAGTCTCCAAGTACTGGGTCCTGAGTCTAAGATGCTCTCCTTAAACTCCTAAGAATGTAGCACACAGTAACTACATTCTTCCTTTAAATGCTGAAAAGAAACATTGCAACAAGTAAGGAAAATTCTAAGGAATGTGAAATAACTCCACAGAGACTGATATGCTGTCACCCCGTCTCCCTCTTTTTATACTTGGACTATCCTTGATACTGATCCAACTTCCTCAGAGCCAGCTCTCAGACTGAACAGAACCTCTGACACTCCTGTTTAAATCTGTCAGCTAGGGATCCCTGAATGGACCAGATTAACAGCCCCGATTGGGGAACTCATATTCTATGAGTTCCACCTGGCTGACCTTGTTACAATCATTACGGAATGAACCCGTCATCAAATGTTAACTTAAAAAAAGTCAACTCCAGAGAAAAGACAGATTGTTGTGCAAAGATATGTGACAGCTCCTAAGCAAAAGAGCAAAGACGCACTGAAAGATTAATAAGGAGGGAAAAAGTAGAGTATGAGGTAAAGTTCAACAAAAATATAAGATAGGTAAGGTTTCTTCAGATATTTAAAAAGAGTTAACAAAGTAAAGTGTTGTTGCTATAGAAAATTATCTGAAGGATTTGTAATGGAGGATAAAAAGATGGCAGACAAATTGAATAGATACTTTCATTAGTCTTCACTAGAGACAATACAAGTAGAATCTTGGAATTAGCTGTAAATCAGGAACTAAAAGGAAGAGAGAAATTTAAGAAAATTTTAATCATCAGGGAAGTAGTACTGAGTATGTTGTAGGAACTGTCAGTTGATAATTCCTATGCCCTGACGGATTTCACCCCAGGGTCTAAGAAGAAGTAGCTTTTTAGAGAGTGGTTTTGTTGGTTTTAATTTTCCAAAACTCATTACATTTGGGAAAGGCTCCTTTAGATTGGGAAATACCTACTGTAACCCCTTTATTCATAAAGGGAGGAAATAAAAAGCAAGAAACTACAGGCTTAACATCTGTCAGAGGAAAAATGTTAGAAACTATTATTAAAGACATTATAACAGGGCACTTTGATAAGTTCAAGATAATCAAATAGAGCCAACACAGTTTTGTCAAAGATCAATCATATTTAAGATTTATTTGAAGAAGGAATGTGGGCTTTAGATAAAGGAGTACCAGTAGATGTATTGTACTTAGACTTCCATAAAACATTTGATATGGTATCACATCAAAGGTTATTGTGGAAAATGAAAACTCATGGTGTGGGGGTAACACATTAGCAAGGATAGAAGTTTAGCTGTCTAACACTGTTTTAAAAAATTCTCAAGGTCAGGTTCGTAGGAGAGTAGTCTGACACAGAACAAACGACCAAGAGGCGAGTCTGCTAGAATATAAGTGTTTTATTCCCCGCAGCGTCGCCACAACCAGGTCTCGTACTTACAACGGGTCTGGTTTATACTCACTCTACATGTTACCGGAACTGGGAGCCGTCAGTTCTCGTAGAGCGGTTGCCAACAACCCACGCTCGGCGGTTAAACGTAACCCCGGAGCAGACTCCCGGGTCTGGCTTATACTCACTCTACATGTTACCGGAACTGGGAGCCGTCAGTTCTCGTAGAGCGGTTGCCAACAACCCACGCTCGGCGGTTAAACGTAACCCCGGAGCAGACTCACCGAACTGGAGACTTTTCCAGCTGATATAAACATTCATGTGAATAGCAGAGCAAGGCTAAAAAACACATTCCATTCTGGTTACATACAGATAAGAAGATTCACACGGGGAGGTGTGTAATAAGATTCACACGGGACTAAGCAACACCTCCATTCCGGTTAGATTCACACATGTATTGGGACATAATTTTAACCCTTTCACCACATTCCACTGCTTGGCCCAATACATGTGTTACATTATGATTCACACATGTATTGGGACATAATTTTACACCACATTCCACTGCTTGGCCCAATACATGTGTTACATTATGATTCACACATGTATTGGGACATAATTTTTATTCACTTCAGTTCAATTCAGTTCAGTTCCACTCAGTTCAGTTCAGTTCAATCCCATTCAATTCTGTTAACTCCGCTTCAGCTTTTTGGACATGCCCACATCCTCCGCTGTACCCCAGGCAAGGGGTTCTTCGGCAGGACTGGGATCCTCTCAAGGGTGGACAGCAGCGACCCTGGGGTTCCTCCGGTCGCCCCCCACCATTTCTCAAACAAACTGCCACGTCATGCCACGGTCCATGCCATCCCGGGACGGTCGGGACCTCCACAGTTTGTTCTTCTGGTTTCTTAGTCTTTTTCCAAAACATTGTTCTGTATCAAAATCTCTCCTCAATTGCGATTGACCCTGCTCGCAGCGCCAAAATGTTTTAAAAAATTCTCAAGGTCAGGTTCGTAGGAGAGTAGTCTGACACAGAACAAACGACCAAGAGGCGAGTCTGCTAGAATATAAGTGTTTTATTCCCCGCAGCGTCGCCACAACCAGGTCTCGTACTTACAACGGGTCTGGTTTATACTCACTCTACATGTTACCGGAACTGGGAGCCGTCAGTTCTCGTAGAGCGGTTGCCAACAACCCACGCTCGGCGGTTAAACGCAACCCCGGAGCAGACTCTCGGGTCTGGCTTATACTCACTCTACATGTTACCGGAACTGGGAGCCGTCAGTTCTCGTAGAGCGGTTGCCAACAACCCACGCTCGGCGGTTAAACGTAACCCCGGAGCAGACTCCCGGGTCTGGCTTATACTCACTCTACATGTTACCGGAACTGGGAGCCGTCAGTTCTCGTAGAGCAGTTGCCAACAACCCACGCTCGGCGGTTAAACGTAACCCCGGAGCAGACTCCCGGGTCTGGCTTATACTCACTCTACATGTTACCGGAACTGGGAGCCGTCAGTTCTCGTAGAGCGGTTGCCAACAACCCACGCTCGGCGGTTAAACGCAACCCCGGAGCAGACTCTCGGGTCTGGCTTATACTCACTCTACATGTTACCGGAACTGGGAGCCGTCAGTTCTCGTAGAGCGGTTGCCAACAACCCACGCTCGGCGGTTAAACGTAACCCCGGAGCAGACTCCCGGGTCTGGCTTATACTCACTCTACATGTTACCGGAACTGGGAGCCGTCAGTTCTCGTAGAGCGGTTGCCAACAACCCACGCTCGGCGGTTAAACGTAACCCCGGAGCAGACTCCCGGGTCTGGCTTATACTCACTCTACATGTTACCGGAACTGGGAGCCGTCAGTTCTCGTAGAGCGGTTGCCAACAACCCACGCTCGGCGGTTAAACGTAACCCCGGAGCAGACTCACCGAACTGGAGACTTTTCCAGCTGATATAAACATTCATGTGAACAGCAGAGCAAGGCTAAAAAACACATTCCATTCTGGTTACATACAGATAAGAAGATTCACACGGGGAGGTGTGTAATAAGATTCACACGGGACTAAGCAACACCTCCATTCCGGTTAGATTCACACATGTATTGGGACATAATTTTAACCCTTTCACCACATTCCACTGCTTGGCCCAATACATGTGTTACATTATGATTCACACATGTATTGGGACATAATTTTACACCACAAACACGAAGCTAAGGGTTGGAATAAGTGGGTATTTTCAGGTTGGCAGGTTGTCACTAGTGGTGTGCCATAAGAGTCAATGCTTGTACTTCAACTCTTTATATTTCATAGAAATAATTTAGATGAATGAACTAAAGGTTTGGTTATTAAATTACTGATTATACAAAGATAGGTAGGAAAATGAATTGTGAAGACAACACACTTAAGAAGTCTACAAAGGAAGTGGGCCAAAGTCTGGCAAATAGAGTACAATGTGGGAATGTGTGAAATTGTCTATTTTAGCAGAAACAATACAAAAAAGCATATTATCTAAATGGCGAGAGGTTGCAGAGCTCTGAGATGCAAAGAGACTGGAATTTCCTGGTATATGAACTACAAAAAGTTAGTATGCAGGTACAGCAAGAAATCAGGAAAGCTAATAGAAGGTTATATTTTATTGTGAGAGGAATTGAATTGATTCCAAATGATTGCCTTATGAGGGAATGTTAGCCCTGGATTCTCTGGAATTTAAAAGAGTCAGCGATGACTTAATTGAAACATAGAAGAACCTGATGGGACTTGATCGAATGGATGGTGAAAGGAGGTTTCCTCATGTAGGAGAATCTAAATCTAGGCATCATAGTTTAATGTTATAGGGACACCCATTTAAAATAGAAATGAGGACATATGTTTTTCTCTCAGAAGACTGTGAGTCTTTGAAATTCCCTTCCTCAAAAGATAGTGAATGCAGAATCTTTAAATATTTGTCAGGTAGATTCTGGATTGCAAGGGATGAAAGATTGTAAGGGATATGAAAGAATAGAGTTGAGGCTAAAATCAGATCATCTACAATCTTATTGAATAGCAGAGCAGACTCAAAGGGCCACATGGCCTCCTCTTGTTCCTTATTCATAGGTTTGTATGCTCACATGACATATCATTCACTTTTAACTTCACTTTACTCTTACATATGTTGCAAATTATGGGCTATTATTGCACAATTATAAGATTTTGGATGGAATACTGTAAACCCAAATACCTTTTTGGGTAGCACAGGTTTTGCACTCATATGTTACTGTTATTTATTTAGAGGTTAAAATTCCAAAATTTTCCATTTCACCCTCTTTTGGTTCTAAACCAATGACAGACCATCTGTGCATAATCTTGGTGCGAAGAGTCTAGTCTGCCTTTGAAGTGTCTGCACTGATATTTAGAAATTTGCTTATTTGGTAAAAGTTATAAGTTTAAGCGAATCACATCCTACCAAAATTATGCATTATAATTATCAATTTAAAAGCAAAATGTAAATTTGCTGGCATCTTTTGTTTTTAATCAGTAAAAGCTGAAATGAAACTAATGAATAAGTAAATCATCATGAAGATTTTAGCCCTTAGTTGAAATGATAATTAATCGCACCAACAAAGTATGTCGACAGTGAAATCCCATTATATTAAAATGCTTAGAAATGGAAAATGATGCATTAATTATAAGTTAAATAAAGTTAGATAAACAATAAAATGCATTAAAGTTGGTGCCTATTAAAACACAATCTTGCTGTAAATGAAGAATCAGTTACTATCAAATGTCTTTCAGACTAAGGTAATCATTTAACATTTAGTGGTTGGCTTCTAAAGTGCTCTCCTCTACATCTTTCATGTTTAAAATGAGTTCATGAATATTTCAAGGTACTAAAATTATTTCCACACCTAGATTTTATAGTGTTGAAAGTAATCCACTGTGTGTGAATGAATATCATACTGATAAAACAGAGAAAAATATACTATCTCTGTTGCATAAATGTATCATTCATGTGGCCAGGTGTATTAACTACAGATTAGAATGTTCCAAACAAACCAAAAATCAACAAAACTGAACAGATTCAGTTTAACCACTTTCATTAGAATTAGTCTGAACCAACGAAATGCACAAATGTCTTTTTTAATATCAAAAGATGGGAAACAAAGATGTCATTGTCCAGCTTGTAAAAATACTCACCAAACACTCAGTGTCATACATAATTGATCCTATGCTGCATCATAAACACAATGGGTGATAAAACATTGCAACTCATGAACCTGAGAAATTATTTTTGTAGAGAGGATATAACCAGTGAGAACAAGACTAGATAATTTAGCAGGGCCGGAGATTCTAGCAATATGTATACAGCTGGCATGATTATGGCCATGCATCTATTGCTATAATTATCTGCAGACATGTTGCATCAGCCTAATGAAGTATGTGCTTTGGGGTAGAGTTTTATCCACATCATTCAGATTTTGAGTTGAAACTAATGCCATGTCTAAAGCAACTTTGGTGGCAGTGATGTTGGAAAATGGGAGGAAATTTAATTGTGCAACTGATAGCAAATGAGAATTCTCTGTCCAAATCCAATGAGTGAATCAGTAGAAGGAAAATCCTATCCCGTCCTGCCACCAATTTTGACCCTTAAGCAGGCTATTAATTAGTGCCTGCTTGGTACTTAACTGATTGGGCTTTCCCAGAATGATGCATTGCAGCAAACAAGAGATTCCCTATTATCTCATTGCCTGATATTAGGCCACTTTTGGAATATTGTGTACAGTTCTGGTCACCGCCCTATCAGAAGGATGTGGAGTCTTTGGAGAAGGTACAGAAATAGTTTACCAGGATGTTGCCTGGGTTGAAGGTCAGTAGCTATGACAAAGATTAGACAAACTTGGCTTGTTTTCACTTGGATATCTCAGAATGAGGGGTGACCTGATAGAAGTTCCAAAATTTTGAGAGGCATGGATAATCAGAGTCATTTTTCCAGGGTGGAACTGCCAATTAGAAGAGGATATAGGTTTCTTTATCCATTCACAGAAAGAGTGCAACTCTGACCAGGTCAGCACTTATTGCCCATCCCTAATTGCCCAGATGGCAGTTAAGAGTTAACCACATTGCTGGGGTCTGGAGTCACATGTAGGCCAGACCAGGATAGGATGGCAGATTCCTTCCTTAAAGACATTAGTGAACCAGATGGGTTTTTCCAACAATCAACAATGGTTATGATTAGAATCTTAACCCAGATTTCTTTTTGTTGAGCTCAAACTGCACCATCTGCAATGGTAGGATTTGAACCCAGGGCCCCAGGACATTAGCTGGTCTCTGGATTAACAGTCAAGCAACAATGGCACTAGGTTATTGCCTGAGGGATAAGTTTAAAGGAAATGTGAGGGGCATGTTTTTTACACAGATGGTGGTAAGTATCTAGAAAGCACTGCCAGCTGGTAGAAACAGATATAATAGAAATTTTTGAGAGGCATCTCGATAGATACATGAAAAGGAAAGGAATAGAGGGAGCATAGAGGCAAGAGGTTTTTAGTTTAGAAAGGCATCATGTGTCAGCACAGTCTTGGTGGGCCGAAGGGCCTGTTCTTCTGCTGTGCTGTTCTTTGTTCTTCAATACCACCCTTTAGGTTTCTTATTAGTCTCAGTTAAATATGAAACTGTTTATAAGCATATTGAAGAAACTCATGAATAATTGGTGACTTGTTGCATGGCTATAATGCATAATGGTGTCACTGTTCACATTTTCCTTACTTCCAGAAACACAACTCAGACTCTATATAGGCAGGAAACAGGTATTAGTTCAATGTTTAAGGTAGAATTTTCCCGTTCCTAGTGTAGCAGTAGTAATTATGGTGAGTGAGATAACTATATAGGGTGAAAATGAAAATGTCAGACTCTCAACATTGAGAAAAACTTGTATGATTTTCCATTCAAGCCTTAAATGGTAACAACAGAATCTTATCCATGAGTAATGACAAACTTATTTCTACATATTTGGATCTCATTCACATTTCAACTCTCCCTATTAACATATCATTTCTAATTTCCCCTTCTTCCAACAAGAAACTAGATGACCCAAAACTCTAATAGGTAAATCAGAGGGGCTACAGCTCATTAAATGCCTGTCCTGATCATCATCCAATTTCTTCTTCTGAACAATGTTCCTGCACATTCCATGGCCACAATCTACCTTGACCCTTTACCCACACAACTTGGCATTGGCAAACTACCTTGCCACATCACCATGTTCTTGCTCCTGGTCTCAAACTCAGAAACTACATTGTGCCTCCAACATTCTGCTTTGGAACTGATGCACACCAACAACTTTGCATTCTTCTGCCACATTGTTTTGCATTCAGAGACACCTGTGCACATCTGATGTATCTACACAAGATGCTTTCGTGTCAACACGGGTACTTACACTTTATGACTCCGATGTCTTTGATGCTACTTGAAGTTTGTGGTTGGAGGGTGCCACTCTCTGTGGGTGAATTTAATTTGTTAGCACATGAGGTCTTAGTGATCACAATTACAACCTGCCAGCATCTGTGGTTTAACATTAAGTGAGAAACTGGCAGCTTGTGATATTGGAGAGCATTGAATATTCAATCTATCAGTGAACTGGGCGATGGCACTGTGCTATGTCAACATCAGAGCTGCAGCATATGGCCGCAGCTTGCAATGTAAACACATTGCCATTTATTTGAAGCATTTGCAATATGTGGGAGTCAAAGGGGAAGAGACCTTAGTGGGATGTGTCCTTATTGGGGTGAGTAGAAACTACATTAAGTCTGGTGGTACCACTACAGCCAGTCAGGAGGCTTGTCCTTGTCCAGACAAGAAAGCTGCTAATGAGCAATCAGGCATTTTGTCTTCCAAGAGTCCAGTGATCTGAAATTGGGTCAAAATCAATCCTGCAGGTCAAATGCAACAAGTCAGGGATTATAAATAGGAGTGCTGTTAGGACATCAGTCTCAAGGGTGTGCTGTGATCAGGCTGGGCTGGCCTGCCAAGTCAGTCCAGGGAGCGGGTCGCCATCACTCCTGCTGTTTGGTCAATAACAGTTCGGAGTCTTATTGGAGGGCAGTACGTGACATCCTGGGGAAGGGAGTCACCTGAAGTCTGGGGATGGCCTTCAATGCACTGGATCTTTGAAAAATGATCCCTGTGACAAGGATCAATTGCAGATACTAATGTGAATCATTAGAAGTGGGAGGGGATTGGCAGCTGTCAGCATGTTGGAGATGGGCAGGGGGATGGTTAAAGCAGGTATTGGTAACTCCTGGGGAGTTTGCTGTGCCAACAAGAATATGGAATTTCTAAAGCCATGAACTTTGGGGGTAAGTTCAACACATTAGTGTTGACATAAAATAGCTCAATCAAAAAGTAAGGGACACTGGGGTCACAGGACAGGAACAGAAAAGGGAACATGAAGAATTGGAGGGGAAGTGAGGTGATTGTTGTTTTGTACAAGTCATTCAGGCTAACACACAATTTGAACTTTGGCATGTTGGACTGAAAGTCAATTGCACAATACTACATAAAATGGCTACAGTCACATGCAAAGCAAGCAGAGTGCATTACTGTCTTTCTCCAGAAGTGGGGAGGGGAGCAAAGTAAAAACTCTTGATTTTCAAGACCTGGGGCAATTACATTTTTCATGCCTTCACTGATTCTGTAATCACACTTACCTACCTTTAATTTGCACTTTATTGTCAGTGTTCAAGAATGCAGATTTAAACTTAGCGCCTCAAACCATCCTGAGCATTTCATTGTGCACACTATTTACCTCCTCATCAGGTAAACTAAACAAGTGAATTGAAAGCAAGGAACATAAAAGTGGAACCTGAGTTTCAATTTGCCAATATTCCATAGCAAATTCTGGAAGACATCACTGTAAGTCAGATTCTCATACTGAAATATAAAAATGAAGGGATTGTTTTCTTTGGTAGGTCAGGAGGGCTTCCATAGTGGCTTACTTGCAGAATTCTATAGCATAAACACTTTGGTTGTCCACTGCATATTTGGATAAGGTGGATAAGTGCTCTGAACAATCCCTGAATTCCTATCGAAGCGTAAGTATTCCCTCCTTGTCAGGTTTTCATGCCACACTGTTTGAGGGCTTAACATGAAGCTTTATTCTTATGGACATGAGGGCTCAGGGGTTCCTCCATTGACAGCACGGTGGCTCAGTGGTTAGCACTGCTGCCTCACAGCCACAGGGACCCGGGTTCGATTCCAGCCTCAGGTGACTGCGTGGAGTTTGCACTTTCTCCCCATGTCTGTGTGGGTTTCCTCTGGATGCTCTGGTTTCCTCCCACCGTCCAAAGATGTGCAGGTTAGGTGAATTGGTCATACTCGTAGTGTTCACGGCTGTGAAGGTTAGGTGCATTAGTTAGGAATAAATATAGGATAATAGGGGAGGGGAATGGGTGTGGGTGGGTTGCTCTTCGGAGGGTCGGTGTGGACTTGTTAGGCTGAAGGGCCTGGTTCCATACTGTGGGGATTATATGATTCTAGAATCACCAGAGTTGCATTATCATGCAGACTTTCTCCACAGATTATTTGCTCCTATGGAGAATGTTACAAGAGTCATTGTTCCCTTGGTAGTGTGGCGAAGACAATGCAGACATCAGTGATTAGAATAACTTCAGCAAGTCCAGAAAGAGCAGAGAAGCACAAGGACAAGGTACTGCCCCCACCCCCACCCCACACCCAAAGGAGTTTGAGGAGAATGATGAGACCCTACACCTGTAGGCCTCACTGGCATTTTCCTCACCTGTCTCCAAGACAGTGCAAACAACAGTTAAAGATGTTCTGCCTCATCGTCTACAAACCGCGCCTTATGCTGGAGGAGGGTGGCTTCACTAGGATTGTGTAACAGCAGTTCCATCCTGGCAACCAACAAAGTAACAGATACCCTGAATTCTTATGCTACCAGATTGTTTTAATGTAACTGGGGTCCTGTGTTATATCACCTGATCCTCCACTCATAAACACATTCAGGATGTCATTTTGCCCGAACATACCTCTTCATATCCTTCATCCCTTCATCCTTGATGACAATCAAGCAGCCTGGGCATTAGGATTATGCACCATCACTGACTTCCCCCAGGTACAGGGAAATATACACAGCATCCATATTGCTTTGAGAGTACCCTATCGCCAACCTACAACATTTATGAACAGGAAATACTTCCACACCATTATTACACAAATTAGATGTATTGACAATGCCAAATTCTGGAGGTCTACTCTTGATATCCAAGGAACAGCTTATGAGTCTTACATCGTAGAGAAATCACAGGTTTCTGCATCTCACCAAGGTCTTCAGTTCATACAGGGATATCTGCTGGAAGATAACCTGAATCTCAGCCAAACATGGCTCATGACACCTTTAAGAAGTCCTCAAAACTGTTGCAGATACAACACAGTTCACACTTTGATCTAGGCAACGCTTGAACAGATCATGGGTCTCCTGAGGATGAGGCTTTGGTGCCTGGACTATTCTGGCAAGCCTTGCAGGTAAGCCAAAAAAGTTTTCCCACATAATTCTAGCATATTGTTCTCTTCACAACTGAAGATGACACAGGAGCTGTCCTGGATGCAGAAGAAATGGGAGCTCAACAGCAAACTTCTGGGGGTGAAGGTGAGGCTGAGGATTGGGACATTAACCAACAAGACCATCCACAGAATGACAAAGCAAAGGATCAGAGAGCCCGAGAGACCAGTGACAACTTTGTAGCAACCATTTCTAAGAATAATGATCTGGGTTTTGACCTTTCTTTTATTTTTTAACAACTCTGCTCTTAATCTATCAAGCAGCCCCTGCTTATTGCAAAGGACATGTGAGCCTTGTCAACTTTGCAACACTTGACTACTTGTGATGCTGCCTTGTTATCCATGTGATTGTATGCATGGTATCTTTGGGTTATTCCAGTTTAAAGTATCTACAAATAATCTGCCCTGCATGACCATTAGGAAAAGGTAGCAGTGAGACAGTGCACTTATATCACATGGTGCTAACATTAGTTAGCTCTAAAGAAATCTGTCATGATATGGCATCAAAGTGATGTATAGTGACATCACTCGCGATAGCCGTCAGGTGGACAGGAATCAGAAACAAAAACAGAAGTTGCTGGAAATTCTCAGAATCTCTGAGGAAGAGTCATCGGACCCAAAACATTATTTCTGATTTCGTTTCACAGATGCTGCCAGACCTGCTGAGCTTTTGGTAACCCTTGAATATTTTGATAGTGCACATCAACTGCTGTTGTGTTGAAATCTTTGAGCATCCTCTGGGACAGCGTTGAACCTGCAACAGGCAGCTCCCTGTGCAGTTTTTTTTTTTTGGACAGAACGCTGCACTCTGAAAGAAAATGGGCATGTGAACTACCCATTGCATACCTCCCAGTTTTGTATCACAGATTTCTTCCTTGTTGTTAGTTGATAAGTTAATTTCTCCCCCTACAGAGATGTGTGAAATCATCACTGATTCCATCTTCAAACTCATAAGTTAGGTATAGGAGTGGAATGAGATTAACTTCAACATTGTCAATATTATCATGCAACAGGAAGGCTGCAGTCCCCTATGTCATGGCTCAAAGATCCTTGATATCTAAGATAATCTGCTGCTAAGGGATCAGCTGCTCGTAAAAGATGAACAATGCTTGGTGATTCCAATGTCTTTCATCCCTGGAATGCCTGAAAAGGCATTTATCTCTCCCATAGGTGTGACATCACCAGGTCTAACAATGAACATTCTATTGAAGTAGACATCTTAAATGTGCACATGAAAATATGTCTACCATAAATGGACGAGGTGGTGTGCATATATGTGCGTGTCATGCTTTCCATAGAGACCTACTGGGGCTTTCCAAAGGGGCATGTAATATATCAAAATGATCACCGTGAGATCCTGCATTGATTAGACTGATGAAAATTTAGCCACTATATTTCCTCAAATGAAGAATTGTCTAACCCTCAATTTCTTGGCACTGCACTAGTTACTACTGTAACACACTTAGAACAGTGACAAATGCAAGAATGACTTACAGTGGCAAAAATCAAACAATTTTGATATTATTGAAGTTGAATTATTGAACAAAGCTGGGAAAGGAGTCCATCATTCGACAGTCAGCACTACAATATTGACCAATGGACAAACGGACCAACTAGTTAACAAAATTAATGACTCTGTGTATCACGACTGGTAAAAGCAGCTTAAATCAGTACTGTTCATACCCACAACAATACAGAATGTGCCTGTGTTCAGTTAAGCAATAATTGCAAGTTGAGGAATCTTTTTGTATTAAGTTAATTTTTAATTCAAGTCCACATGAGCTTTGATTGGTATAATTTATTCTAGTTTAGGCTGATTCCTGATATACAAACAGATTGCAGTCATTATGTTCAACCTTCATAACCATGTGGTTCAACACATTTTACAATGGTCTGCATTTCATGTTTTTAAAAATGATATGTTAACATTTCCAAAAGCAGTAATTTGCATTTACCCAACATATTTAACTTTAAAATGATCACAACTCTTTTTAACAAAAGCAGAATCATGAATAACTGAACCGATTCAAAAACTTTGGTTATCAAAGTGACTTTAAAGGATACCTTTAAAGAAAGACCAGTGGAGCAGTTTTGAGATACGATGAATTAGATTATATTATGAATTATATTATATTATGAATCCCATATATATAAACCTGAGCTTCCGATTGTGGACAGACACAGGAACAGATGAAAGTGAGGACTACAGATGCTAGAGATTAGAGTCAAGAGTGTAGTGCTGGAAAAGCACAGCAGGTCAGGCAGCATCACAGAGAAGCAGGTGCCTATAGAATGATGTTAGAACCTTGTATTTTTATTTTGTGACTTTCATAAACTGTGGACTGAAATGAGAAATCTATTTTAAAACCAGGGTTTGAAAGGTGGTTGTTTGTTTTGAGAGTAAATAACCTGACATCCATTGCAGCCAAAAGTGAGGACTGCAGATGCTGGCGATCAGAGTCAAGATTAGAGTGGTGCTGGAAAAGCACAGCAGGTCAGGCAGCATCTGAGGAGCAGGAAAATTGACGTTTTGGGCAAGAGTCTTCCTGATGAAGGGCTCCAGATCAAAACATCAACTTTCCTGCTCCTCGGATGCTGCCTGACCTGCTGTGCTTTTCCAGCACCACTCTAATCTTGGCCCATTGCATGACTCATGTAAACAACAGTTTTAAAAAAAATGTAAAGCCTGAGTTGATGATATATGTCAGGATGTTTTTTAACATGTGAACCAGTACCTTGTGCTTCTTACCAACTGTGGGAGCATCTGGAAAAAGACAACTGAAGCAATCTGCTGATCATAAAATCATCTCAGCTGTGAATAAGGAATTCGAATATCTTTCCAGTTTTCTCCTAATCTACCTAATCCTGTCTATTTGTCTGTTTGCGTGTCAGGGTGGGTTTAGTTTAGCTCAGTTTGCTAGACGGTTGGTTTTCAAAGCAGTATGAAGCTAACGGTGTGGGTTTGAATCCCCAGCTGGGGTTACCATAAAGGACTCTCCTTTGCAACCTCTCCCCTTGCCTGAATATGATGCCCCTCAGGTTAAATCGCTATCAATCATCTCTCTCGAGTGAGAGAGCGACCCTGTGGTATGGTAAAACTAATGGTGACATGACTTGTATGTTGGGGGAATTTGTAAAGAGATTAGAATTTTAATTAGTATTATTATATGTTGATGATTTATAACTGGTTACCTGTAGCTAAGTCTAATTAGTTGTAATAAATAGTTATTCTTGTTCAGTAGAGAAATGTGTCCCATGCTTTCAGAAAAATAGGGGAACTTTGTTTACTTTACAAAATCTTTACGTTAATGAAGACTCTGGGAATAGGTCAGCTTCCAGCATGCTATCCCAATGAATTGTCTCAATACACAGGATTGAAATTACAAGGTGATTTAAACTCTGAATATAGTTGGGTAGATAAAAGTAGAAGAAACAGATATCAGTTCCACTGAGTTTATCTACAGTGGAGAGGAACTGTAGGTCAATAGTTGGTGCCAACCACTGTGAGGATCAATGAGAATGCGCAAGGTTCACAGAACAGAACAGATCATTTGGCACTGCAGTCTGAGCTATTTTGATTGCAAAAATTGCAGAAACCTGATTGAAAAAGTTCAAGCATAGAGTTGCAGAAATGTTGGGCACAGATTTGGAATGCATATGTTCAAGGACGTTGAGAGGAAGGGATGATAGTTTGAAGACCAAAGGGAAGAGCACTGCCTAGTTTTCGATCCAGATTTTCGTTCCTGGGTCAGTGCATAGAGGTGTGAGAATTCCTGACACTTTTATAAATGGCTGCCTCGAATTCCAGGCTGGATTGGAAGCCAGGCCATGCAACACAGGAAAGCTTGAAAAGGATGGCGTGTGCAGCCTGGACAAATCCTGCTCTGGGTCGTAAGTTTAAAAAAAATTAAAACATAGAATAATGCTCTTACATTCACCCCTCACTCACCATGCTCCAACCATGCCAACTCATGCTGCCTAATGCCTGATACCTATCTCCTTGCCCCCCCCCCCCCCCCACACACACACCAATAGCAATGTTTTCCATATTCTTCGTACCACCCAAGGTCTTGTACTCATCGACTGATCCTTTATAAATCCATGCCAACTTAGTGGAAAATCATGCCAAACCATACTGCCCCCATCTACCACCCTTTGCCCATTTACTTACCATGGCAACTCACCTGGTATACATCATGGGCTGACCACAGGATCCATGTCCAGATGAGACAAAATACAGTTCTGTTAAATAAAGTAAGTGGATTTCAGACTCTGCTATACTGAGGAAAAACACTCATTCATAAAAACACATTTAAATATCTTTACCTTAATAAAGCCTCATAAAACAAACATTTCATTCAAGTGCAACAAACATGCAAGTTCATAGTCCCACATCAAATAGCTCAAAGCCACTTGTAGCTGTCAATCACATTGTGAAAATGGAGGGTCATCCATTGAAATAATGACTCCTAATGAAATTAGTCATACTACGTAATCCAGTAATAAAAATTCTGAAGCTAATGTCAACCGACAGATTGAAATAAATAACAATCATCTTTTTAAACTCTCCAAAGTTCTTCATAAAGAGTAAAAGGCCAGGAATTTGTTAAAAGCTTGCCAGTACTTTAATAGTTTTTATATTTCTTTGACAGCTTTGAAATTTCTTCAAGAACTTGACAAATTCCAATGAGTTTATTGACCTGCTATGGAGACATGTGTGTACTTTAACAATCACAAAGGACAGCTAACCTCAGCCAAAAAGTACCTTCCCTTTCCCAAAGGGTGCATTAACTCCAACAAAGAGCAGCCCTAACTTCTCAAAGATGGTCTTGGAGCAGGTCCAAAGAGGTACCTTTTTATTTCCCTTACTTCTCCAAAATGGGTGTTCTGTATTTAAACAAGTCCAGGCAAGGGGCTTAAGGCCCTTAAAATGATGTCAGCTCGGGATCCTGACATCACCTTGCCCTCTTCTGAGTTTCAACAGAGAAATGTTGAAGATGAGTGGCAACCTCTTTGGAATATTAATAAAGAAAGTGAAAAGAAAATTAAACACAATTTTTTAACCTTAATTCTGGATTTTCTAACCCTGATTGGCACTTGTTTGGCCACGGCTTGTTAGGGTCACCAAGGGAATGCAAAGTGGAAAGAGCTGCTTCCATGAAGCTAACATGATGAAAAGTCATCAGTCGGTACAATGGAATAGCTCCAGCCAGGATGGGGTGAGAGGCAGCTGTTTGGAACACTTCTCTCAGATAGTATTCTTACTGTTTGACTGGTGCTTCCCAACATATTGGAAGTCAGTTCACACCTACAGCTGCTATTCCTTGTTGCCATCTTCAGATTTTAGATTTTATTGTCACGTGGACTCAAGTACAGAAAATCAGTAGCACGATAAAAGCGTGTAATGTCACGACACATGGCGCCATCTTAGGTACCAAAGTACCTAGGCATAAAAAAAGCTTAGGAACAAAGTAGCAAGAGAAATTGTTAAAAAGTTAATCATTATTTTTCTACTAATCAATGAAATAAAGGGAGAGGTTATAGTGTACATTAAAGTCTTTCTTTCAAAGTTTAAACAAGGAAAGTAAAAGAATAAGTTAAAAATCCTACAGTCTTTGATGTGTCTTCCACTTATCTCACTCTCCAGGAGACCTCAGCTGCCTGCTCTCACAACTGCCACCTCAGATACCATCACTGGTCCTGAAACTGCGGCCTCTCTGAACTCCACCAGTGCCTCGGGAACATGCCCAGGCAGGATCCACTCGCACGCCAAGCCAAAGCACCGCCAAGAGACCAGCCGACATACCACGAGAGACCTTGCTGAGAGCCATCAAGAGATCAGACCCTGTATGTGCCACGAGCTGCCAAGAGACTAGGCCAACATACTGCCAGGAGACCAGGCTGAGAGCCACCACGCCACTGAGAGACCAGGCCCAGAATCCACCAGCACTACAGCATGAGACCAGCTTCCTCCTTAGCCCAGTTCTACCTCAGCTGAGGAGCTAGAGTGAAAGCAATATCAGCACCAACAGAAGGAGGACTTTCACAAGCAACAGCTGCTTTCTGCTCATCCACCTGCTTCTTCACAGAGCAGCAATGATGCCTATGAGAATCTGGCCGAAAGGAGGCAAGATTCCCGAACACAGTCAACAGGCAAAGGGTCTGTTCTGTTGATATGTCTGAACACCATATCTCAGGAGGCTTAAGCTCTCAGGCCTGGTTATTACTAACATCTGCAGACTCCTGGAACAAGACCTCCTTCCCAGTGGAGCTGATGAACACATTGCCAGTAGCAATAAGGTGCTGTCCCACCATAATAACTACACTGTTATACTGGCATCTCTCTGTAGTCTTCCTGCATATTTCTTCCTCTTAATCCTTCCAACCAGCAACATAATTCACCTTTTTTTGCTTCTTAGCTCAAGCCAGATTTATTCTGTCCTGAACCCTCTAGCAATACCTTTTGTACATATTGACTGGTTTATGAACCTCTCAGATTTTTTTAAATGCCTATTCAGTAATATTTGTTTAGAATTATGACATTTATCCAAGACTTGATATATCTTGTAAGTTCTCATTATAAATGTATACTGGGAGATTCGGTGGAAGAGGAAGAGGCAATTTAGAACAATTATGGTTTTCAACATAATGTTTCACACACCTAGAATTATATAGCAAATGTTATCCTATTTGCAAATCACATTTAACATTGGTGACACAATGTTAAACTTCAGCACTGTATTTCCCCCAACGCTAATATTTTCTGCTTTATTTTGCTGATATTTTGGACTGATGAGGCATCATGTGTATGAATTGTCATATGTAAGTGTACATGTCTGAAAACTCTGCCTTGCAGTAATATTTTATAATTATATCGGGCCTAATGTTTCTGATTTGGTGAGAGTTGAACAGCTAAATGAATTCCCTGCTGATGAACTTCATTTGTCTGCGGGCAAATAAGCCCATCCTGTTACTCTCCTTGTCTTTATCCTAATGGATTAAATCACAAACCCTTCCCCCCGACCCCCCCTCCGACCCCCCCCTTTGGAGGTGAAGCAATGATTACACATATTAATGCAGTAACTTTAACAGTTATTGCAAGGTTGCTGGTATACTTTGGGGTTATTAGGAACCAGTAAGTCAAGTTTTTTTTTCATGTCACAATGAATAAGTACTCTGTAATGCACCTAGTAGATAAAATGTTGCAAATATCTAAAAAGTATTAGCGCAGCCCAGATCCAAGTACTTTGGAATTGTAGTTTTTGCACAATTTATGCTTCTAATAATTTATGTTGCATGTAGCTTTTTATTAACACTGCGATGTTAGTATCATTGATCTTCCTTTAATCAAATTAAATGCGTCCATTGTGAATGAAATGGGAACTGTCCAACAAGAACGCACAACAGTTCAAATGTATATGAAAGAAAAGGAAAATTAGCAATTGGAGCAAGGGTAATTTTTCATGAAATTTCGTGTGAAGTACAGTAAAGAGCAAGAGATGATAAAATCTTAGTGAAAGATAAGAGTTTGTGTTAAAAATATTTTAGGCCGATTTGCAAATGAATCTTGATTTTGCTTCATAAAAAGAGTACATCCTGTGGTTGTTGCAAGACAGTAACAATGATACAAAAGCCAGGGTCATCCACTCTTTACTCTTTTCTTTACTCTTAAGATCTCTATGGAGACCTATACATTTTAAAAAAAAATGTTCAGTCTCCCAGTTAAGAGCTGAAATTATGAGAGATTGATCTTTTAAGACATTTACTGTAAAAAAAAAAAGTTCTAGTGACTAAATCTTTTGAGGGAACTCATACTTGAAACTTCAGAACAGAATATTACCTTCTTAGAAGGCACCACTAAAGAAGGCACTTCACATGAGTAGGTGAGGAGACAGTCAATTCTCTGAAAATCAATACAGAATTGGGTCACAAGTGTATAAGTGTTCTTTTTCTTTCTCAGACTGTTTATTTCTCCCGCGAGAATTTTCTTTGCAGTGAGAGTTTTACTTGAAATCTTCCTTCTGGGATAAATCAGGCAAATATTTTAGTTTAGTTTTAACTCTGCATATTTTCACAGTGCTGTACCATGACCTTTCTTGCTTAGCTGCTGTCTGTGTCTCTCTTCTCTCTCTCTCTCTCTCTCTACCAGAACCTGGCAGAATAATTGCTATTGTGATTTTTTCAGGGATATCTTAAAAGTCCTCATGCCCTCAAAGCCAATTTTGATGGCAACATGAATTATATGGATGAAAACAAACAGTGCTGGAAATCACAGCAGGTCAGGCAGTGCCCTTAGTGACAGAGCAAACTAACATTTTGAGTCTAGGTGCGTCAGAATAGATATGAAGTGTAGAGGAGGCAGCATTTATGCAATAGTGAAGGGGTGCAGTGCTGGGGGAGAAAGGCTGCTGATTAAGTGAGCAGAATAGGAGAATGGCAGAACAATGGTGTGTCTAACTGGAGGGCAAGGAGAGAGGACGTAGTGATAGGTTATATGTGTCTGTATCCTGGTCGAAATGCAACTATCCTTAAGAGCCTAACGTTCTGTCAGATTGGAGCTAAATGGATAGTTTACAACTTGACATTCTAAATGCTTTTCTGGGACTTTGAAGTGTCATTGTTAGTTCATACGCTGCTGCCATTCTCTGCAGCCATAAACAGTGTGCATCTTCTTCCCAGGAAGACAATCTAGCCCCCTTTTTTATCTCTAATAATCAAACACAGGTTGTTGTCAGGCAGACATCAGAATAGTTCCAAACAGGAGTCATATTGAACTCAAAACATTAATTCTGGGTGGCATTTTTACAGCCCCTGAGTGATGTGGGCATTCACAAATCCATTAGAAAAGTATGGCAAGATTGGAAAAATCCAATCTTGATGTCAAGAAAAATAGTTTGATTTTGCTCTCAAGGTTTGAACAGCAAGATGAGTATCTCACCATAGACCAGGGAGAAGTCCCTTAACATCACATTATTACCCATTCTCGCCTCATATCTGTGCAGTTTGCTAATTTCCCAGGCAGTGGGTAGAAACAGAACACCAACAATTCCCAACATGAAAGTCAGAGTGGGTGGCTCCAACTCACTCTTGCTCTCCAGGCTTCCATTGTGACCAGCATGCCTCAACATCTCAGGGCACGCTCCATAGGTAGTGACTGCCCACACCCTTCATCCACTGAGGTTGTTGTCAGACATACAACAACCTCAACATATCATTATGGCACACCTTCAATTCTTACAATATAGATGTCCACTTCAATGCTGCATTTCGGACTGCATTGTTATGCTGCTGCCAGACTGTTTGTACATATAGACAGGCATCCATCTCATGTATTGGAGCAGGATGTATCTTAAGGGAGCTAGGTAAGAGCCCTAACACTTACTCACTTTGTGCCTACTTGGATGCTCACACCATCTCTGACTTGCCTTGACTTTTGTAAATTGGCACCTCTTTCAAAACTGACTTACATCTGTCTCACTTTTATTTTAGCAGTAGACACCAAGCCAAGCAATTTGACATGTTTGCCAGTGGCGATCAAAGGGGTGAATGTTGTAACTGTACAGCACCATGCTATGTCAATGTTACCCCTACCCCACATGCTAACAGTTTATGCAGCAAATATACTGTTTTAATGATCATGTTTTAAAGTGTACGGGGAATAGTTCTCAGTCAAGAAAAGGACTCTAGTGTCAGTCAGAGCACAATAATGCAACAGGTCAAAGGCATCACCTGATATCAGTCCAAGGGTTTGGACACAGTTAACCAGCTGTTTTCATTCTTAAAAGTCAGGAATCCACAGGATTGCAGTCAAATATGGGAGCATAGAAAATCCTGCTTGTCCAATGTTACTCAACTATGGTTTCGTGGTAAGTCAGTGGGGGAAATGCAAGGATTAATCAGGGGCAGAGATACTCATTATTCAAGGCTCTCTTTTCAACGCATTCAGAGGAGTTGGCCATGATTGGTAAAAGGGACTATTCATTGTACCTCAATGGGGTTATCAGGGAGTCAGTCCTGAGGTGGGGATTTTGGAAAAGTCAATTGTTTGGATTGGGGGGAAGCATGCTGGGATGTAAAGGGATAGTACAATGGCCATAAAAATGGCCACAATCTCTGTGCCTTGAGCCTGTCTGGGCAATATCAAAAACAAATCTTTGGATCTGGTGCTCCAGTGCAATATGGATCCATGGGAGCTGCAGCAGTAGATCAAGGCAGAAAATGAGGACATTTTTCAAAATGGACATCACCTTCTGCACCGGGAGAAAGTGAGGACTGCAGATGCTGGAGATCAGAGCTGAAAAATGTGTTGCTGGAAAAGCGCAGCAGGTCAGGCAGCATCAAAGGAGCAGGAGAATCGACGTTTCGGGCATAAGCCCTTCTGGGAGGAGGAGAGCTTCTTCAAGGAAGGCATCCTTGCAAGAGGATTCGCAGTAGGTTAAAATTAACTAGGAGAAAGTGAGGACTGCAGATGCTGGAGATCAGAGCTGAAAAATGTGGTGCTGGAAAAACACAGCAGGTCAGGCAGCATCAAAAGAGCAGGAGAAGGGCTTATGCCCGAAACGTCGATCACCTTCAGCACTTTACGGCAATGCAGATGGGACTTTTTTGTGAACTTCGTTCAATGGAACTGAGTTACATGAAGTTAACTTTTACTGATTATAAATGTTGTGATGCTGCAGAGGCCTGCGTCCCTGCATAATCTCTACTGCAAGTACAATTTACTGTTTTCATTTTATTATGCTTTTCCTGTAGTTTAATAAAAGTTAAGGTTAAAAATTAATGGAAGCTTCCACACATCTGATGCTTCCTTATGCAATCTTGACAAAATTTCAAGCTGGTATGGGTGCTACGGAAAGCACTGCTATCATTCAGACTAGAACATTGTGTGATATTAAGACTGGCCAGTCTGTCTTCAGTTTTACTAAGGAAGTTTTCTTTTCCTTTCCCTCCCACTACACCAAGGTACAGTCGCAGGGTCTGCAGTTGGGATAGAGTTAGCCTGCCCAATAGTGAAGCCTGGTGCTTTTTGATTTGTGGATGAGGGACCCCGGGGATGTTTGACAGTCCATAGGTGCAAAGAATGTCCAGGCCAGCTGCAAATTCACCCTCTTCAGGTTAACCTCCCATAGAGTTGAGGATTACAGATTGGGTGGAAGCAGAGGAGAGTGCCTCTAGCGTGTTCTGACAAAAGACTTCTTAGATCCTATAAAACCTTCTCCTCCATCTGGATTCCTACTAGGACCACTCTGTTTCCTTATGAGGGAGGGGCAGCTGGAGTGTGTGTGTGTGTAGTGCAGTGGGGTCACCTGTGGTGTGAGATGAATCCAAGGTCCCGGTTGAGGCCATCACCATGGGTATCGAACTTGGCTATCAGCTTCTGCTTGGCCACTTTGCATCGTTGTCTGACTTGAAGTCCGCCCTGGAGGATGGTCACCCAAAAGTCCGAGGCTGAATGTCCCTGACTGCTGAAGTGTTCCCCAACTGGGAGGGAACACCCCGTGTCTGGTAATTGTTATGTGGTGTCCATTCATCCATCGTCATAGCATCTGCTCAGTCTCGCCAATGTACCATGCCTCAGGGCATTCTTGCCTTGGCTGCAGCGTATGAGATAGACAATATTGGCCGAGTCACATGAGTACCTGCCACGTATATGGTGGGTGGTGTCCCCATGTGTAAGGGTGGTATCCATGTCGACACTCTGACATGTTTTACAGTGGCTGCCATCTCAGAGTTGTATGGTGTTGTGGATGATGTTGGCCTGATGAACAATGGTCTGCTTAAGGTTTGGCAATTGTTTAAAGACCCCTCCGCTTCTTGCCTTTAAAGAACAATGGCCAACTTGGTGTTGGCGGGGTGGGCCCCAGCAGCGAAAAGATGGTGCCTAAAGAGTAGCAACTCCTATGCTAGTGGGTCCAGCGCAGCCAGCAGCAAGGTGGTTGAGGAGGGTTGGTAGCGTAAGCGTAGCCAGTTAAACATAAGTTATATGTTTGGGGTAGCAGGTGGGCTCACTCGTTAGCACTGCTGCCTCACAGTGCCAAGGACCCAGGCCTCAGGTGACTGTCTATGTGGAGTTTGCATATTCTCCCCAAGTCTGTGTGGGTTTCCACCCACAGTCCAAAGATGCGCAGTTTAGGTGATTTGGCCATACTCAATTGCCCATAGTGTTACGTGCATTAGTCAGGGATAAATATAGGGGGGAGGAATAGGTCTGGGTGGTTTCTCTTCACAAGGTCATTGTGGACTTGTAGGGCCGAAGGGCCTGTTTCCGTATTGTAGGGAATCTAACTTAATCACCTATATATATATATATATATATATATATATACATATATATTATATTTGAGAAGATTTGCCCTCAGAGACAATTGAAGATCTCCTTGTGATCTTTACATTCCAGGTGATGGATTTTAGTGTCCATGTAATTGCTCCTTGGATAGAGTATGAATCTCACATTCTATTTTGAAATTCTTTTGTAAATTTCTGTGAACTTGGCTATTTTCAGGTGAGGTGCCTTTGGCAGCCAACACCTGCATTAAATATCCCAGCTCATCCTTTAATTATTTTGTTCAAACTAAAGCCCAAGACTTTTAAGATAGTTGATGAGATTTCTATAACTTATATCATTATGACAAGTAACAGCGCATCTTATGTAATCAAATACAATTTTCACAATCACACCCCTGAAACAACAAATTAGATAAATGAATAGTTAAAGTGGTACTGGCTGAAGGATAATTTGTGGTCATGTCATTAGGAGAGTCTTCTGTTCTTCCTTAAATGTGGGAACCTTTACTCGGGACGTAAATCCTTTAATCAAATTGGCAATTCTTGGCATCAAGTAATAGTATCTTGACAGGCATCAATTCCAGGTCTCAGCAATTCCTCCTTCCCTCTACGTTTTCATCTTCCAGTCCCATGCCATTAAAATATGGGATTGACCCTCACATAAAACTGTTTCTATTTAATTTAGTCGTCCTCTCACATAATTTGTTCCAATGCTAGCTGCAGCTTCAATGGAACTTTAGAGCAGTAATTTGCTCATGAATCTTTTATTTACTTCTTACAAAGAAGTAAATAACCATGACACTGACAAATACTTATATCTGTTGATAAGTGCCATGTTGGAGTGATGTTCCTAATGTACACACATCATTAGAGGTATGAAAA
The DNA here is from genome assembly GCF_037043375.1 of Chiloscyllium plagiosum. Classification (NCBI taxonomy): domain Eukaryota; kingdom Metazoa; phylum Chordata; class Chondrichthyes; order Orectolobiformes; family Hemiscylliidae; genus Chiloscyllium; species Chiloscyllium plagiosum. Next base: position 41,983,460 of record NW_028270155.1, read on the forward strand.
GCCAACAACACACCTTCCACTTCAAATCCAGAGGAATGTACGACTATTGTGTGCTACTAGATACAACATTGATGCTTTTGCCAATGTCCTTCAATTTATTTTCCACATCACAAAGTATAAAGTTCCAGTTTCACCATAAATATTTTTATATAGCTGAGCAGAAGCCCTGAAATACTTAATGACTTTAATGTTAAAGCCATTTGACATCTATAAGTATTCGTGTAATATTCAATGCTTCAGCAATTTCCAATTTCTTATTTAAACTCTTATTCACCTATACCTGCATTAAAGAACTATTTCTGTTTAAAATACATCAAAATTAAATGCATCAATGTAAACATTTTAACAGATTAATTTAAAGATTTCCTGCAACTACTCTGGGTCAATTTAAAAGGTATGTAGAAACAGAGGTTGCCTTTGTGTGATAGTTATAGTTTTGACAGCAGCAAATGGACTTTGACTTCTTGCAAATTGAGGCAAGCATCAAAGGAGCTGAGGCAATAACCTTGGTAGAAATTAGATTTTGTTCAATAAGCTATTGGATATAAAGATAGCACTCTCCAGCCATTTCATATTGCAAATCAGCAACAGGATTTTCTGTAGGTATTAATTAGCCATTACTACAATGCTGATTACTTGTCAGGTTCGTCATCAGGAAATGGAGCCAGATGAAAAGGTTTAATTACATTGCTATACTGAAATTAGTTAACCAACTAACAAAATTGAAAGTCTGCATGATGACAGCATAGAACAAATCTGTTTAATAAGACTGAACAAATCTATAATCTTCCATCGAATAATGCTTACCCATTTTCTGAATGTTATGAATTTAAGTTTGCTCTAGTTATCCACTGAGCTTCAGTGATGTCAGTCTGAGGGTCTTATATATCTGATAGTTGATCCTCACTGTGGCATATTGATGTGCAATCATCAACATTATTATTACCTGCAATCTCTCATGTTGAGGATGATTCTATCTTGTGGATGGCTGGGTATAAGTGGAATATCGGTGTTGGCTGTGGTTTCACTGATGGCTTATATTCCCTATCTTAAACTTTCAGGCTCTTGCTCAGTGAAGAAATTGGATATTGCCAGTAGAAGTATAGCAAACTATTGGTTCAACTAATCAGCATCTCAGTCTCTCTTGTCGTTGGCTCTCAGTCACTGTTCTTTTGGATGGAAGGTCTTGAAACCAATTTTGATGATGAATCACCATTTTGGTTACAATTCAACATGTACTTCCTGAATGTTATTGCTAACAGAGCAGAAATTTGTGGAGGCTTTGAGATTTTCTTTGAAAACTTTCTGAGGATCTCTTGTCAACGGTCTCCCTGCCATGGTTCTGGTGCCAAGTTATGGCCTCTGTTTAATCTTCAAAGCTTCAGCACTTGAGAAAAATTTGGGGGAACCCCCTGCCTTTCAAGTATGGGTTTTATGTTGAGATGTATACTAGACTATGTAAAGTATGTGGTTGAGATATCATACTGGATTCAGTGGTGCCTGAAATCTACCATCCTTATTTCGCCTGGCCAGAGCAATGTGGTTGATCTTTAACTGCTCTCCAGAATGGTCTAGCACTCAGTTTCAGGGCAATTGGGAACTGGCAATAAATGCTGGTCCCATCAGTCTCACCCCCATCCCATGAATGAATAAAAAATACTACCTGTCATTTCAATCTTCATCTTTTAAACAGTTTAAATAAACCATATTTTAAAATGCAACATCTATAATAACTATACCTTTTCTTATTTTTGAAGGAAAATGTTCAAAAGATCTCAAAATAGGATACTGAGCATGGAAGCTAACAGAGCCAATATCATTCATAAGCTGAGGTGAGAAGTCATTGAAATTCTATTCCACTATATATTGCAGAGACTAAATTGTTCATCTGTCAATGATGATAAGGAGTATGATATTATTTAATCTTGGTCCCAACAGTTACAACAATTCTGTCACTGAGAATTATTCTATTGCATCAAACTGTTGTGTGAAGTATTAGCCACACTTAGGAATATTTTCAAGGGTTGGGGGGTGAGGTGGGAGTCTCTACAGTTCCAAATAAATGTCATATTGAACTCAACATGATAACTTTGTTTCTCTCTCCTCTGCTGCTGTCATAAATGCTGAGTTTCCCCAGCATGTTTGTTTCAGATCTCCAGCAGCCACAACATTTTGCTTTTATTCGGCTGTCCTTTGATTCTCTGCTTTTAAATACCCAAGGACTGCTGAATGCTAACCATAATAGCTCTGTGTCTATAACACACTCTCTGGGAAATCACTACCTAATATGTGCTGAAGCATACCATTTGGCCTAGTCATGTGGTATAGTGGCTTTAAGTATGAATCTTTGTAATTAATTGGAATGCTCATTTATAACAAACTTGCAAGGACTTCTAAACTTCTACCTTTATGTCCTTCCCCATGTTAACCCCAACCAGACCGGAAGGAGAAGTTTAAATTGTTAATCTTTGAAACCTACTCCAAACCTTGCTACCTCCACTTAACCACAGCAGATTTGGCAAAGCCAAATTACTCATTCTGGAGAGGTGATCATTGATTTTAATCTATTACTGTTTTCTACAGCTTCTCACTGCTGTTTAAGTTTAACAGCTGAGGGCAGTATTTTCCTAACCACTGAGGGAGAAATGAGAAAGACAGGCAGGATATAGTGGCATTAGAGGCTCCTCAGAAGAGGTTCACGAGACTGATTCCAGAGATGAGGAGTTTGTGTTACATAGAGAGATTGAACAGTTTAGGCCTATACTTTCTGAGTTTAGAAGAATGAGAGTGATATAATTGAGATAGAAAAGATACTAAAGGGGATTGGCAAAGTAGATATTGAACGGACATTTCCCTAATGTGGTACATTCAAGAGTGAGAGGTCAAAGTTTTAGGATAAGGGGGTAGCAGATTTAAAACAGAGATGAAGTGCAATTATTTCTCTCAATGGTTTGTGAATCTGGAATTCACTACACCAGTGCAGTGGATGCTGGGACATTGAATAAATTTAAGAAGGCGGCAGACAGATTTTTCATTGGGAATGGGTTGAAGGGTTATGGAGCAGAGGCAGGAAAATGGAGTTGAGGCGGCGATAAGATCAGCCATGATTATGTCAAATGTCAGCTTCAATGGGCTGAATTGCCTACTCCTTCTCCTAGTTCGTATATTCTCATGTTCTCAGTGCATTTCCAACTCTATTTCTGAACAGAAGGTGCAGGTTTATTTCCTGTACCCCCTCGCCCCTCAAATAAACCTGCTGAAGACCATACCCTGCACAATCCCATCTCTCCATCTAAGATCTCACTCCCACTAACTTCCCCTTTCTGCTGGGCTCTGGGCATTTTCCTAGGCCCAGACTTTGAATTAAAATAAAAGCAAAATGCTGCAGATGCTGGAATCCTGAAGCAAACAGAGAGAATGTTGCAGGAACTCAATAGGTATGGCAGCATCTGAGAGAATAGGTCCTCTCTAGTCTACTGTATTGTGGCCACAATGTGGCCTCCTTTACACTGACGAAACCAAATGCACACTGGGTGACCATTTTGTAAAATAGTTCCACTCTGTCTGTAGGAATGACCCTGGCCTCCCAATTACTTGCCATTTCAATGAAACACCTTGCTGTAATATTAACATTTTTGTCCCGGACCCTATTGCAATGTTTCAATGAAGCACAATGCAAGCTTGTTAACAACACTTCTTCTTGTGCTAAGGCACTTTAAAGCTTCAAAGCTCCAACATTGAATTCCATTACTCCAGAAACTGATTGCATCATGTCTGTTCTCCATTTTTCTTACTTTCTGTCCCACTTCTGTTTGTGTCTATTTTGCACTTTGTACTGAGGACCCATGCTCTCCCTTTCACACTGTAACTCACACACATTTTACATCCCTTATCACTTTCATCAGCATTACTAACCCTTTTGTCTTTTGCACTGGGCCTTTACAATATCTGTCTTCTTGTTCCTCCTCTGCCTCAGTCAAAATTATATAAAAATTAAATTTCCAACCCTTTTCAGCTCTGAAGAAGAATCATGCCAGATTCAAAACATTAACCCTGTTACTCTCTCCACAGGCACTGCCAGACCTGCTGAATTCTGTGTGTTTGTTCTGGATTTGCAATGACCAATCCCACCATGTCCAAGTGAGTTCGCTTATTACAGGGTTTCCTGCCAGACACTGACCAGCCTCTTAATCTGGTAGTACATAAAGTAAAAGGATTCTAATGAGTCCTACAGTTATATTCAGGAGGCCAACCAGTTTCTTTCCAGGTTTCCTGGCCTTTGTTTCCTATGTCAGCTCCCTTCACATCTCCCCACAAATATCGGAGCTTACATCTCAATTGTTTTATAAATGTTTGAATGGTTTAACAAAAATAAAGTACATATTTATTCCTTAATTTCAATAGAACAATTTTTTTCATAAATTGCTAAAATATTGATTAATCCGATTAGTCTCAACTCATCACAAGAGATCCTGAATCACAAGCAATGACAATGTTTCTTGTTGGACTCATGCCACAGCATCAGCTCGGATTGAAAGCATTAACCCAATTTCTGCACATTTTATTTGAAGTGCTCCAGGCAATGACAACTGTGGTGCACAGCAGAAGCTGAGGTGATAGCAGATGAAGGCATGGAGCACCCGCTGGCATTGCATCTGTGCCAACACTCACAGGAGAAGACCGGAGACTTCAAATGCTCATTGAACAGCTGTCCAATTTTTACTGTTTTCAAAATCAAATTATTTATTCCGGGGACACACTCACTTTGTGTAAACATTAAACTAAAACAACAAATAAAAAGCAAGTCAAGCTTAGTTTCTGCTTTACTTCAAAGGCAATTAAAAAGTGCTTGCAGATTAACCATGAATTGAATAAGTATAATTAGCAATAAAGTGATTGGTCAACATAATTCCCTGTCATTTATTATGCTCTGGTTTCCTTCTTTCATTCCCCTTTCGAATTCCATAAGGCCATAGCCAATGTGATAGATTTAGGACAGATGTCAGAGGTAGTTTCTTTACTCAGAGAGTAGTAGGGGCGTGGAGCGCCCTGCCTGCAACAGTAGTAGACTCACCGACATTAAGGGCATTTAAATGGTCATTGGATAGGCTTATGGATGAAAATGGAATAGTGTAGGTTAGATGGGCTTCAGATTGGTTTCATAGATTGGCGCAACATTGAGGGCCGAAGGACCTGCACTGCGCTGTTCTACTGTTGAAATGATAACCATAGGTGCATAAGTAATACAGCATGACCTATCCTCAGGTTATTGCACATTCTTATAACTCTTGCATATTAAAAATCAAACATTTTCTATCAGTTACACTCATTAATATGAGAATTGTGCTTTTGTGTTCTTAAAAACCTGTGGGACTCCATGAGGGACATAGTCAATAAAATCTGCCCAATCAGATTGTACTAAACTTTATATGCCATGATTTGAATAGGACAATGGTTCTGAAAGGGTTAATGTTCAAGTTACATTGGCTCCATTATCCTGCTGCTGTCATATACAGTACATGGGTGGAGACAAAGAGCTGAGTTTGCTTAAATGGTAAATTATTCCTTCAGTGAGATTCAGGGCATGTGGTGCACATGTCACATAGAGTCATAGAGTCATAGAGATGTACAGCATGAATACAGACCCTTCGTTCCAACCCGTCCATGCCGACCAGATATCCCAACCCAATCTAGTCCCACCTGCCAGCACCCGGCCCATATTCCTCCAAACCCTTCCTATTCATATACCCATCCAAATGCCTCTTAAATGTTGCAATTGTACCAGCCTCCACCACATCCTCTAGCAGCTCATTCCATACATATACCACCCTCTGTGTGAAAAAGTTGCCCCTTAGGTCTCTTTTATTTCTTTCCCCTCTCACCCTAAACCTACGCCCTGTAGTTCTGGACTCCCCGACCCAGGGAAAAGACTTTGTCTATTTATCCTATCTATGCCCCTCATAATTTTGTAAACCTCTTTAAGGTCACCCCTCAGCCTCTGACGCTCCAGAGAAAGCAGCCCCAGCCTGTTCAGCCTCTCCCTGTAACTCAGATCCTCCAACCCTGGCAACATCCTTGTAAATCTTTTCTGAACCCTTTCAAGTTTCACAACATCTTTTCAATAGGAAGGAGACCTTTCTGACATAAGTTTCTGCTTTTCACCCATTAATTGTGTAGCTGGTCTCTATGGTGCCTGCCTCTTGCAATTGTGCAGTAGGAGTGGCAGATGTACTTGCTAGTGCCAAAACATTGTAACATTGACACATGTAACATCATATACAAACCCGAGCACCATAGCATTTTGAACACTACAAACTGGGAAATCCCCCTTCTCACTACCATCTTATACCTTTGGAATTGAGCAAGTGGCCTACAGGGGGACCCACTTTTCACCAAAAGAGCCCAGATGCTGCTTGTTAGTGAGGTGGTTGAGAGAGGGCCATTGTGTTTCCAGCCAGACCACCAAGGGAGCTCACACCACCAGCTACAGACAGCCTGCACAGAGATAGTGACCCAGCTCCACATGGTCTCCCAGGTTAAATGAAACACCCAACAATGCCGAAAAAATGTCAGTGACCCCCTGCGCTCCACAAGGGTAAGTGCTACCAGATTCTCTCTGCTACCTCACACCCTCACTCCTACTCAGTGAGCGCTGACACCTCAGACCAAGGTTCATGCATTGGAACTCTCACTGTTGCATGCAGCATGTCCACTCAGCAGTTCTCACCCAGCTCATCCTCCCAAATCATTAGCCCCTCCTGCCTCCTGTGCTTCCTACTTATTCATGAGGGTCTTCTCACCACCTCTGCTACTCCTGCATCACCACTAATGGCTCTCCCATGAATTTCCATCATTCTCAATCATCTCCTCTTTCTCATTACAGGAAGAAATTTCTCCTAACAGGGCCAATACCGATGGCTTCTCACCAATAGGTTAGGTTAGATTTCCTATAGTGTGGAAACAGGCCCTTCGGCCCAACAAGTCCACACCAACCCTCCAAAGAATAACCTAACCAAACCCATTTCCCTCTGACTAACGCACCTAACACTATAGGCAATTTAGTATGGCCAATTCACCTGACCTGCACATCTTTGGACTGTGGAAGGAAACCAAAGCACCGAGAGGAAACACACGAAGATACAGGGAGAATGTGCAAACTGCACGCAGACAGTCACCCAAGGCTGGAATCGAACCTGGATCCCTGGTGCTGTGAGGCAGCAGTGCCAACCACTGAGCCACCCCCCAGCCCAATATGAGGAGATAATGCTACAGTTGTCTGCCAGGGAAAGTGACAGCTGACATGGAGATGTCGAGATATCTATAAGCAATCAACTGAGTGAGCTTCATAGTACTGTCCTGTACTGCTCTCTCATTAATGCCAAAGATAACTCATTCTTAGCTTGACCAAGGTTTTGGCTCTTTCTCACAACTAATACTCTCTCCTGTCTGAAACAGGTACTGGCAACAACAAGGGAAACAGCTCTGCCTACACTTACCTCAACATCCACCTCAGGAGGAAACCACTGAAACCTCAGAGGATGTATCGACAAGGCATTCACCTCCACCCTCTACCAGCTCAGAGACTTGCTTCTCGGTGGGCTCTCTTTCCAGATTGGACTCAGAGAACTACCTGGCACATCACTGCAGCTAGTCAAGGAAGACATGCTGCAGGTCTCTGGCGTTCAAAGGACTGCCTAAGTTGAGGGAAATATTCAACCCCTAGGGCAGAAGATGACAACATGGTCTTTCCTTTTTGTTAGTACACAGAGAGACTTAGGAACACCTCACACTCAGTGCCACTTCTGCATGTAGCCATAGGGAGAAGCAACCACACATAGGAACCCCCCCCCCCCCCCCCCGCCTCCCCCCCCCCCCAGAAGCTCATTCTCAGGGTAGTCAAAGGTGTCTGGGCCCTGCACCTCCACCCTGTCTGTGATGCTGACACCTGTACAAGTTTAAGAATCTTTATTGGTTCCAGTTGTCATAGCATGGCACAATGATGCAGTGCCCACTTTCTGGGCTATACTGAAAGGTCCTGCTGGAGTGGTGCAAGCATTGAAACTTGAACTTAGACAGGCCTATGGTCTGATTTAATTATGGCATTGCTAGAAGTATGGACAGCATTGTATCTTCACCCTGTGTCAGTCTGAGAGTTTCACAAATGAGCCATGTTTGAAGGGTGTACCCCTTCCTTCCAACAGCCTTCCCAGTATGGCCTGAAGACCCTGGAAGATGACAGGCACCTGTAAATTTTCCAGTATATAAGCATTATGGCAGCTCCCGGAATATCTGCACACGCCCAAACTCTGACATCACGGTCACAGATAAGCCACACCTTGATAGAGTTGAAGCCTTTCCAATTCACAAATTCTGCAGGTTGGAGATAGGGTGCTCTCAAAGCAAACATGGTTGCAGTCCACTGTGGCCCAAAGCTGAGGGAATACAATGATTTGGAGCTGCTCAATTGCAATCATCATGTTGTAAGATAGAAACTGGTCTAGCCTGAACAAAATGACATCTGTAATATCCCAGATGCATTTGTAGATTGAGGATTTACAGAAGATGCCCATATCCCCAGTTACTTCTTTAAATAATCCTCTGGTGTGAAAATTCAAGGTTGATGTAGACAGAAATTGTGATGGGATGGCCATCTAGTCCTTCTGAGCAGCGGTCCTGCTCCAACAATTAACAGTACGGCAATGAAGGTCCAGGACCTCATTCACCTCCCTCTGCACTGTTTCTCCTAGAGCTGGAGAGAATGACAGAAAGGTAAAGGGTCTGGTCACTCTGTTCCACCTCCTCAAGGGGTTTGTACCTGCTGCTTCTCACTCTGAGGACATGGAGCAGCCACTAGAGATTCCAAATTTTATCCGTGCATGTAGGCATCGCTAAACCACGAGCTTCACATCGACATGGCTCCCTTTTGACAAAAGCACAAGCCACTCCAGTCCTCCAGAACTTCATTTTCTAGCACAAAGACACTTATGACTTGCATGTTTTGCCAGGTTGCTTTGCACTCATCTCCTGCATCAGCATAGGATCTCTTATGGCTCTTAGCTTAAATCTTAGAACTCACTCACTTTGTATAGACTGGGAAGGTGCCAGGCTGTCTGATCTACATTACCTTTTAGCACATAGGCTCTTAAGTCAAGATTAAAAATGACCAGCGCTTGTTGCCTGCATTGCTTTTAGCACAGTGGGACAGACTGGCAATCCATCACTGTCGGAAGCACTGAACTGTCAAGAGGCTGGTGCCAAATGATATTTGGCGATGTCAATACCTTGCTTACAGCATGTGCCAACTCTTGCATGTGTTTCAAAAAGTTGCCATGACTCAAAGACAAAGGGGTCCTGTCCTTAGTAGCGTGAAAGGGAACTATGGTCAGTCTAGGAGCACTGACACACACAGTCAAGGGGCTTATCTGATCTCAGGCTAGGGGTTTAGCCACTGTCAATCCTACAGGTCAAGTGCAACAAGTTAGGGGATCATAGGTACTTCAGACAAGGTGCTGTGGAGATTTATGTCCAGGGGATGAGGCTGTGATCAGTGAGAGCTCTCTTTCCAAGTCAGTCTGTGGGTTGGGCACCGTCCACTTGTTGGGTGCAGTTGTTGGGGATGGGGGGAGGGGTGCAACCTGTGAAGCTCTGATGACAGTGGGAAATTTAGGTCTGAAATGGAATTAACTGGAATAGGTATGTGAGGGAATAATGAAAGTGAAATGGTACAATTCCATATTGAAGAGTGGAATCACATACAGAGTATGGAAACTAGTTTGCTGTTGGGAGGGGGTGTTCCTCTGGGAGCTTCAGAATCCTCCCACAGCGCAAAGATGTGCAGGCTAGTTTGGCCTTGCTAAATTGCCTGTAGTGTCCAGGGATGTGTGGGCTAGCCATGGGAAATGCAGGGTTACAGGAATGGGGTGGGAGAGTTGTTACTGACTTGATGGGCCAAATGGCCTGCTTCTGCACTGTAGGGAATCTATGATCTATGATGGCACTTGACAAAATTGACATTGTGCTATTTTCTGGTAAAATTCATCCCTAAGACTAAAGCTGAAGAAATGAATAGTGTAGTCAGTGGGTCAGAGAGCAAAGTACAGTACAGCACAGGAACAGGTCCTTTGGCCCACCAAGTCTGCACCAACACATGATGCCTTTCAAAGCTAAAAGCCCGTTGCCTCTATCCCGCTATTCTCTGCCTACTAGTTATCTTTCAAGATGTCTCTTAAACATTGTTACTGTAACAGCTTCTACCACCTCCTCAGACAGTACACTCCAGGTAATTACTCTATGTATAAAAGACTTGCCTCTCACATCTTTTTAAAATTTTGTCCCTTATACCTTAAAACTATGTTTCCCTGGAATTGACATTTCTACCTAATTGCAGATTTTGTTATTATAAAAAAAAGTCCAAGAAGGTATATAGATTTGAAAATGACCAAAAGTCTTTTGATAATTATTTCATATAAAGAACAGATAACATTTGTTTCATTATTCCTTCATGTGATGAGGCATCACTAGCCATTCTAGCATTTCTTGTCCATTCCTAATTACCCTGAGATAGTGGTGGTGAGTGGGTATCTTGCATTGTTGCATTTCTCGGTGTGTCAAGCACCCAGAGTGCTGTTAGGAAGGGGGGGTCCAGCATTTTGATGCAGTGACAGCAAAGGAACAACAACATATTTCCAAGTCAGCTGATTTTGCCAGCCCCCAGAATGTTGATAGTGGGGGATTCAATGACAACTTGCTATTTCCCCATATGCACTATACACCTTCACCAAAGGTGTTCCAGAACCACATTCAAAGGGATACTTTACCACTCCACATTGTGAAAAATATAAAATACTCCTCCAGAACTTGACCCACATACTCCCCACTGCCCCTCAACTCCCCCCATGCTCCACTCATACCATTTCATGTAACCCAATAACCTCTGCCCTACCCGATGGCCTGTCTTACTGCTATGCTATCTTAATGCCTACTCACCTCCACCAACCGTTCCCTCTTCACCTTGCTGATGTATTGAGTATTGACTTTAATGGGAAGCTGACTGAGCAGGCTGCTTTGCCCTGGATAATGTCCAGCTTCTTGAGTGATGGTAGAATTGCACTCATCCAGGCAAATGGAGAATATTAAATCACACTCCTTACTTGTACCTTGTGAATTATGTATAGCTTTTGAAAAGTCATTATGGGAGTTATTTGCCTAGAATTCCCAGCCTCTGACTTGCCCTTGTATCTACAGTATTTATATGAGTGGTCCAGTTCAGTTTCTGGTCAACAGTAACTTCACATATTAAGACTTTGAAACACATCTGAATAGGTCAACACTTAGTGACACTGGTTGACTGGTATTGACAAGTTGGATAATACCAAAAGGTTTAGAACTGCATATATGCACAATTGTCACCACAGCTAACTGTCTCAAAGTACATCTGATCTTGCCCAGGCTGCTGGGACCATATGCAGAAGGATTTCCCTGATGTCCAAGGGAGTACTTTGGCTGTTAAGAAGAGATGCTTTCAGTACAGAACTGCTCTGATCTGGTCTAACTTCCACACCCCAAGATTCCAAAATCCCATTTCAGTCAAGGAAGCTGGTCATTTATGGTCTCCAAGAAGCTTACATTCATGAATAATATCCTTACCCCGATCCCACCACACAAGAAATGCAGAAGGTTTGGCTCAGAACACAACTTGCGGTTCCTGGTAAACCTTTGCATTTTTTGACATGGAAGAGAAGTTCTCAGTCCTGGCAAAAATTGGAGCCACTGTGTCATTCTATGGAACAAAATTGAATATAAATTAAATATAAGTGACTAAAATACCCATACATTCACAGTACACATCAGATTGATTTTAAATTTGGTAGTTTTGATCAAACGAAGCTAAGAGAAAGCACACAGCACATATTTAGTACTAAGCAAAATAATCCTTGGAATGAAGTAACATGAAGACTGAGAAGGAGCAGGTTTATTGTAACCAAATGTATTCTAATGGTACTGTGCAATTATATTTTCTATTGGTATTTGAAGAATTAAGCATGTGAATAATATTCTTAGTACACATTGTAAACATTAGAGCAACTGTTGATGTGATGCTGTTGCAACCATAGCTTAAATCTCCAAGCATATGTTTAACAGCAGAGTAGTTAATGAACTTCAGGATATATAAATAGGAACGATAATTCAGCTGATGATATTTCTATGACAAAGCTAGAAGTCACATAAATCTTGCTTGCTTACTAGTTCATTTTGCATTGAAGAATGGCTCAATTCCCAGACAAGATCTCCATTAAACCCTTTTTGTTAATCTTGTCTTTAGACAGATTAATGAAAAACACCGTGAACTGTAAATGATTCCTTGAAATCAAAAAATTGCTTCATAATTTTATAATTTCCTGAATTTTCATTTTGGTCATCGGTATTCATTAGGCTCTGAAGATTTTTAATTACCACTACAGCACTACTGCGGGTGCTGAAAGTATAAACCAGCTACCGTTACAGTGGCTGGATGTCCATGATTCACATTTCATTGCATTACTGCCAAACTCCAATATTTGTATTAAATCTATTTCATATTTCTCCTTAATGACAAAAGTAATTAACTGAATCATATGGAAAACCGAATAACAGGGGGTTTTAATCATGCGGCAAGTATTCAGCCCATTACAGGGTCATGGCAGTTATCAATATGTGACAAGTTAATGCTTCTTAATTATAAAAGCAGCAGTAAAGCAATTAAGCAAAAGTGTGGGATTAACATAATCCCCTGACTGCTCCAGTCTGTCTAGAAATATGAGCTAGATAACAGACATGCCTTTATCATACAGTAGGTTTAATCAGTTTTCAACTGACAGTCATCTAAATCACAGTATAAGTGAATTCTGTCTTTAGAGTAATGGATAAAGTGATGTGCCATTACCATGAGATAGGAACATGGATCCAACATTTAGCAATTGGTGCATTTGATAAATGACAAACTCTTATTTTAATACCAAAGATTCAGTCAGATCATTTGATAACTATTGCTGGTTCCTGCATCTACTTCACTCACTCAGACAAATGTTATGCCATTCCATAAATACTTCATCCAAATTATTTGCAGGTACTTGCCATCTCGGGAATTATTCTTCATATTTATTATTACCGATTGTTACATGGAAGCACTGGTAAACTGATTGTCCAGGTGACCAACCAAAATGAAGTTCACAATTTCTCCCCATTTTTGTGTGAATGAATGAACCATCTGTGCTCAGTGGTTTGACTTATTTGTCCTGAATTAGAATTTTTTTTCCAGTCATGCTTTGGCAACATGACTTCTAACTTAAAGACAAATTTGTATATTAAATTATGAAAAATACTTTAAGTGTAAACAAACTGGAATGTTATTGATCCTAAGGATGGTATATTTATGTCAATATTAAATGGAATTGAGAACTGCATAACATCTAATCTGAAACATTCACTGCAATAATTAATAAACATTTACACTCTGTCAAGATCAATTATAATAGTTCATGATTACATTTGGAATCTCCTTTCAGTTATTGTCACAGGCTGAGAGAAGCAAGTGTTAAATACTCATGTGAAACACTTTATAAATCAAAACTATTAATTATGTTTCACTGCAAAGGTTAACCTATTGTTCAATAGTCATAAGTCAAGTGTTCAGATTGCAGAATGAAAAGCTTTGGTAAAATGTATCTTTTTTCAGCAATAATCTAATATGTTCCATGAGATTACCTCTCATTCTTCTCACTCCAAAGAAATTATGGGCTGGATTTTCATCCTCAAGGCAGACAGTGAGAGGTTTGAAAATTCCTGGCTTGGACAGCCTGCTTTGGGAGAAATGCCAGAGTCGTGCAGTTGGTTCTTTGTTTCCTTCTTTGAGACAAAGGAGCTTGTGTAAGGGTGTGAAGTACTGAAGATTAACTGCTAGGCGCATTGTCCCAAGTGCCTAATTGATGTCTAAGTATCAATATTGCATGTTGTGTAGAATTCTCATTATGGCAGCTGCTTCTCAACTTCCTCTCGTTGAGATAGTTACTCACCGCGGGCTCATTTCAGCCAATGGTGATGTTCCTACCTCTGAGACTAGGTGTCCTGGGTTCAGATCCCACCTATTCCAGAGGTATGTCATGAATTCTCTGAATAGGTTAATTGGGAACTGCTTGCTGCTGTGGATTTTATCGTAGCTGTTGGTGCTTGCTACAGTTAATTAAAAATACCAAAACAGTGCAAAGTGGCACACAGTCCTAAAAACTAATACAGACATTATATTGTTATTTCATACATGAAATCTGTGCAAAGTATAGTCTAGGATTTGATCTTGATAGACCTTGCAGTAATAATTTGCAATAAGTGCAAGCATAGCTTTGCTTAGGCCTATGGCATGTGGCATGTTTCATTTGTTAAATAAGGATGAAGTTACAAACAAAGAGGCAGTTACCTGGTAATATCCAGCATTGACTCCAATTATAAAGAAAATAATGCAGAAGCCCCATACCACATGGGTTTTGCCATCCAAAACAGGGAAACATATTACAGACAGCTTGGATTACAACTAAACTTCTCGGACATTCAAATAATATTTAAATAAATCTTAGATGACACAAAGATAGGTAGAGTGACAGATTGATGAAGTTGCTGAAGGACTTGGACAGGCTAGGAGAGTGGACAAAGAAGTGGCAGATGGAATACAATGTGGGAAAGTGTGAGGTTATGCACTTTGATCGGAAAAGTGGATTTTTTTTTTAAACAGGAAAAGGCTTTGGAAATCTGAAACACAAAAGAACTTGGAAGTCCTAGTTCAGGATTCTGTCAATGTTAGCATGCAGGTTCAGTTGGCAGTTAAGAAGGCAACTACAAAGTTAGCATTCATTTCAAGAGGGCAAGAATACAAAAGCAAAGATATACTGCTGGGGCTATATACGGTTATAGTCTCACCACATTTGGAATATTGTAAGCAGTTTTGGGTGCTGTATCCACGGTAGGATGTGGCTGACCTGGAGGGGATCCAGAGAAGCTTTACAAGTGCCCAGGAAGAAGGGGTTGTCATTGAGGAACAGTTGAGGATTCTGAATCTGTTGAGGGGGGATCTGATTTAAACTTACAGAATACAGGAAGACCTGGATAGAGTTGATGTGGAGAAGATGGTTCCATGTTTAGAAGAGGTTAGGACCACAGAGGGAAGAGTGAAGAGGACTACCTGAGATGGAGGGAATTCCTTCAGCCAGAGGGTGGTGAATCTGTGGAACTCATTGCCACAGAAGGCTGTAGAGGCCAAGTCATTGAGTGTACTTAAGGCAGACAGTGATAGATAGATTCTTGAGTAGTAAGGGATCAAGGGTTATGGTGAGAAAGCAGGAAAAATATTTGAAAAACACATCAGCCATAATTGAATGGTGGAACGTACTCAATTGACTGAATGTACTAACTGCTCCTACACCTTATGGTCTTACCTTATGTCAGGTGGATGCATGATATTATTACAGAATCCATTTGATTTCAATATCACTTGATTTTAGTTATTTGAAACATTTACTGTTACCAATAGAGATTTCAGTCTATTACAACTATGAGGACATCTTTCCAAAATCTCCATGTTAGCTAATCATGGGGAAAAAGACTAGTGTCATCCATGAAATGGGATTAAGAGGGACATACAGTCAGCACTTAGTATATGCAGCTTTAAAGAAGTCATTGCATAGTGTTTATACAATTATAATGCCAGCCAAGTTAGTTGTCATAGCCCTTGGCAAAACTGCAGCAAAAGGATTAGTGTTAAATCAGAGCACTAGGTACAGGATCCAATTTTTAACATTTTAGTACTCCATGCTCACCAACTGATCATGTCCAGATCAGTGATCATATTTAGCTTAACTGAAATGGTGAAATAAGTGCACATTCACTGACGCAGATGTGAAATTTTGTTTTTGCTGAGCAATGAGATCTCCTTGCCATGAACAAATTTGAAGTATATGGAACCATTTCATATCAGACTCCCACTGTGCAACAAGGCTTGATATTATTATTTGGAAACTTTGATTCTAAAGTAGAGTTAAATTGGGTTTTAGTTTTCAGTGCTGTGAAAGTGACCTTTCTTAAGGGTCGTAAACATTTTATAAACCATGGCTTAAAACATAGAACATAGAACATTACAGCACAGTACTGGCCCTTCAGCCCTCAATGTTGCACCGACCTGTGGAACCAATCTGAAGCCCATCAAACCTGCATTATTCCATTCTCGTCCATATGCCTATCCAATGACCATTTAAATGCCCTTAAAGTTGGTGAGTCTACTAGTGTTGCAGGCAGTGCATTCCACGTTGCCACTACTTTCTGAGTAAAGAAACTACCTCTGACATCTGTTGTATATCTATCATCCCTCAATTTAAAGCTACGTCCCCTCCTGCTAGCCATCGCCATCTGAGGAAAAAGGCTCTCACTGTTCACCCTATCGAACCCTCTGATTATCTTATATGCCTCGATTAAGTCACTTCTTAACCTTCTTTTCTCTAACAAAACAGCCTCAAAATCCCTCAGCCTTTTCTCATAAGACCCTCCCTCCATACCAGGCAACATTCTAGTAAATCTCCTCTAAACCCTTTCCAAAGTTTCCACATCCTTCCTATAATACGGTGACCAGAACTGTATGCAATACTCCAAATGCTGCCGCACCAGAGTTTTGTACAGCTGCAACATGATCTCATGGCTCCGAACTCAATCCCTCTACCAATAAAAGCTAATACACTATATGCCTTCTTAACAACCTTATCAACCTGGGTAGCAACTTTCAAGGATGTATGTACCTGGACACCGAGATCTCTCTGCTCATCTACACGACCAAGAATCTTACCATTAGCCCAGTACTCTTTATTCCTATTACTCCCTCCAAAGTGAATCACCTCACACTTATAGAACATAGAACATAGAAGAATACAGCGCAGTACAGGCCCTTTGGCCCTCGATGTTGCGCCGATCCAAGCCCACCTAACCTATACTAACCCACTATCCTCCATATACCTATCCAATGCCCGCTTAAATGCCCATAAAGAGGGAGAGTCCACCACTGCTACTGGCAGGGCATTCCATGAACTTACGACTCGCTGAGTGAAGAACCTACCCCTAACTTCAGTCCTATATCTACCCCCCCTTAATTTAAAGCTATGCCCCCTTGTAATACCCGTCTCCATACGCGGGAAAAGGTTCACACTGTCAACCCTATCTAACCCCCTAATCATCTTGTACACCTCAATCAAGTCACCCCTAAACCTTCTTTTCTCTAATGAAAACAGCCCCAAGTGTCTCAGTCTTTCCTCATACGATCTTCCTTCCATACCAGGCAACATCCTGGTAAACCTCCTCTGCACCCGTTCCAGTGCCTCCACATCCTTCCTATAGTATGGCGACCAAAACTGCACACAATATTCCAGATGCGGCCGCACCAGAGTCTTATACAACTGCATCATGACCTCAGGACTCCGGAACTCAATTCCTCTACCAATAAAAGCCAGTACGCCATATGCCTTCCTCACCGCACTATTTACCTGGGTGGCAACTTTCAGAGATCTGTGTACATGGACACCAAGATCCCTCTGCTCATCCACACTACCAAGTATCTGACCATTAGCCCAGTACCCCATCTTTTTGTTATTCTTCCCAAAGTGAATCACCTCACACTTAGCTACATTGAATTCCATTTGCCACCTTTCTGCCCAGCTCTGCAGCTTCTCTATATCCTGCTGTAACCTGCCACATCCTTCCTCACTGTCAACAACTCCTCCGACTTTCGTATCATCCGCAAACTTGCTCACCCAACCTTCTAACCCCTCTTCCAGGTCATTTATAAAAATGACAAACAGCAATGGTCCCAAAACAGATCCTTGCGGAACATCGCTAGTGACGGCACTCCATGAAGAAACTTTGCCATCAACTACTACCCTCTGTCTTCTTCCATCCAGCCAATTCCTAATCCAAACCTCCAACTCACCCTCAATGCCATATCTCCGTATTTTCTGCAGTAGCCTACCATGGGGAACCTTATCAAACGCCTTACTAAAATCCATATATACCACATCTACCGCTTTCCCCTCATCAACCTCCTTCGTCACCTTTTCAAAGAATTCAATAAGGTTTGTGAGGCACGACCTGCCCTTCACAAAACCATGCTGACTATCCTTGATCACATTATTCCTATCCAGGTGTGCATAAATCCTATCCCTTACAATTCTCTCTAAGACTTTGCCCACAACAGAAGTGAGACTCACCGGCCTATAGTTACTAGGGTTATCCCTACTCCCCTTTTTGAACAAGAGAACCACATTTGCTATCCTCCAGTCTTCTGGCACTACTCCTGTAGACAAAGAGGACATAAAAATCAAGGCCAATGGCTCTGCAATCTCCTCCCTTGCTTCCCAGAGAATCCTAGGATAAATGCCATCAGGCCCAGGGGTTATCTATTTTCACCTTTTCCAGGATTTCCAACACCTCTTCTCTACATACCTCAAAGCCATCCATTCTACTTATTTGTGACTCAGTATTCACATCGACGACAATGCCCTGTTCCTGAGTAAATACTGAAGAAAAGTATTCATTCAGTGTCTCCCCAATCTCTTCCGCCTCCACACGCAACTTCCCACTACTATCCTTGACTGGACCTATTCCTACCCTAGTCATTCTTTTATTCCTAACATACCTATAGAAAGCCTTAGGGTTTTCCCTAATCCTACCGACTAAGGACCTTTCATGTCCCCTCCTTGCTGCTCTTAGCTCTCTCTTCAGGTCCTTCCTGGCTACCCTATAACTCTCAATCACCCCAATTGAACCTTCTCGTCTCATCTTGAGATAGGCCGCCGTCTTCCATTTAACAAGGGATTCCAATTCCTTATTAAACCACAGCTCCCTCGCACGACCCTTTCCTCCCGGCCTGACAGGTACATAATTATCAAGGACACTATAAAACCTGCTGTATCTGTTGTGGCAAACTCCATTTGCCACCTCTCAGCCCAGCTCTGCAGCTTACCTATGTCCCTCCGTAACTTACAACATCCTTCGGCATGATCCACAACTCTACTGACCTTAGTGTCATCTGCAAATTTACTAACCCATCCTTCTATGCTCCCATCCAGGTCAGTTATAAAAGTGAGCAACAGTGGACCCGAAGCAGATCTTTGCTGTACCCCACTAGTAACTGAATTCCAGAATGAATATTTCCCATCAACCACCACTCTCTGTCTTCTTTCAGCTAGCCAACTTCTGATCCAAACTATTAAATCATCCTCAAACCTATGCCTCAGTATTTTGTTCAGTAGCTACCATAGGGAACCTTATCAAACACCTTACTAAAATCCATCTATACCACATCAACTACTTTACCCTCACCCACCTGTTTGGTCACTTTCTCAAAGAATTCAATAAGGTTTGTGAGGCACAACCTACCTTTCACAAAACCGTGTTGACTATCCCTAATCAAATTATTCCTTTCTAGATGATGATAAATCCTATCTCTTATAACCCTTTCCAACATTTTACCCACAACCGAAGTAGGCTCACTGATCTATAATTTCTAGGGTTGACTTTACTCCCCTTCTTGAACAAGGAGACAACATTTGCTATCCTCCAGTCTTCTAGAAATATTCTTGCAGACAATGACGACATAAAAATCAAAGCCAAAAGCTCGGCAATCTCCTCCCTGGCTTCCCAGAGAATCCCAGGATAAATCCCATCCGGTCCAGGGCACTTAACTTTTTTTTACAATTTCCAGAATTGCTAACACCTCTTCTTTATGCACCTTCTTGTAGTAAAATTAATAAAACTCAAATTTAGAAGCAAGTCAATCAAATTTAGAATCAAATCAATCAAATTTATTAAACCAAGAGAGGGGCAGCATGATTCTGACCCAAACTGTGAGACTTAACCATGCCATCTCTCCCCGAACAGCAGATGCAGCAGGTTTTATAGTCTGGATACAACAAAAGCCCATGAAAGATGGTTTCTTATGTTCTGTGCATGTGCACACAGAGATCACTGTTTCCAGGAACGGCATGCCAAGCGTTGTGCTCTGCACATGTGCACACAGAGATCACTGGTTCCAGGAACAGCATACCACGATTTTGTATTCTGTAAGCATTTATTCTTTAGTTAGTTTCTATCTTCAGTCCCCCCTTGTAGTCCGAGACACACGGGAACATGATGAACAAATCACCTACATCCAATAATCATCAGTGGGGCCAGAAAGGGGGTCTCCCAGGTGACTCTAAGTGGCGGCTATCACCTGGCATAATTCTCGCTGTCAAAACTTTACAACATAAGTTAAGGACACCCATAACAATGCAATAAGTGATGACAATAACAATGAACATGATGAAGGCAAGCAAAAGGTATGAGCTCCAAGATGTTGTAGCCATCCTCACCATGAAACTGTTTCCCTCCCAGCCAGATCTTATCAGCCTCCAAATGGATGTGATCTACTATGTTAGTTATATTGTCTGAGGCATCCGCAATGTATGTGCAGCACTCTGGGCCAATAACAGCACAGGTGCCACCTTGTGCTGCTAGCAAGTAGTCAAGTGTTCTGCAATGCAACAGTATGGGTGGCAATGACCTCAGCCGACACCTCGGAGATGGCCGGGCTATCAGTTGCAAAGCCATTGGCAGTCTCATTAATCAGCCTTTCCAACGTGGAGGCCATATTGATCAGTGCCCTAGCAGCCTAAGCAGTCCCTTAGGCAGGGAAGGCGATCGTGAAGAATCACTCAGTCTCAGTGATAGACTGTTTGGATCAAGGTAGGTGTAGGTTGGGATGAAGGCAGAGGGAACTGTAATGGTGAACAAAAGGGACCACATAGGCAAGGTAGCAAGATCCAGACTAAAATTTGGAGGGAGCCAAGGGTGGGCCTTGAGACCACAGACAAAATAAGTACCATTGTAAGTCCTCAGGTAAGCAGTCTGATTTCTGGTCCAAATGGTTTTGAACGTTTTTCCTGTAGTCATATTGACAACCTTAAGGCTCGGAACACTTACAGAAAGAAACAATCGGCAACCAGACAGGGTAAGGAGCCAGCAAAAGGAACATTCGCTGGTTCCGGCA
Source organism: Chiloscyllium plagiosum (assembly GCF_037043375.1). NCBI lineage: Eukaryota > Metazoa > Chordata > Chondrichthyes > Orectolobiformes > Hemiscylliidae > Chiloscyllium > Chiloscyllium plagiosum. Next base: position 42,004,551 of record NW_028270155.1, read on the forward strand.
TTCCACCCTCACGTGCGATTACATTTAAGACAAATAGTCCCCATGGGCATTCCTTCAGCTGTGGTGTTTGTGAGGGACAGAGCTGGGGGTGTATGGGGAAGGTTGTAGTGAGGCTGGAAGCAGCCTTTATACTTTTGCACATTATAACCCGTGGCCTCCCAGGTGACCTTATCATGGGCAGCATAAATGGTCTGGTCAGGGCCTCGCATGAAAGACTCGTGAGATTCTCTGTCAGAGCTACCCACCTCCCCCCTCAAATGGATACTTGGAGGATCAGTCCTGGTCCAACCACCATTCCGCCAAATGGGTCTCAGGGGAATCCCCCCGGTAGATTGTGCAGGGATTCAATTACAGACCCAGCATTTAGAGATATTATTTTGCTGCGTGCGCATATAGGACATGTATAGGTAAGTGTTAACATGTAACCCGCGCTTACTCCAGTGAACAATACCTAGGTTAGCACAATTCCTTCGATGCTCTGCCCCGGTGGCTACCAGGCAAAGGGCGAAGGCAAAAATAAACAGAAATATCCGGAGCTCACCGAACGGAGTTATACAATGGTCCAAAGGCTAGACCGCCCACGCGCAACAGCCCGCACTCTTGGTCCATTCGCAACAACCGCACACACACAAAAGATGTCAGCAGGTCTCGAGAGGAGTCAGTCTGAAAAAAAAGCAGAAGGTGAGGATTATCAACCGGTGCCTTTATATTTCTTCAGTTGTGACCGGTGTTTCCAGACCCCCTTCCCTTGCATGTCAATACAGGCACACGTGTCACCGCTAATGATAACCTCATAGGGACCATTCCAATTAGGGGTGAAGCCAGGATTAGCAGGTCGAGTCTGAACCATAACCTTACTACCTGCTGATAGGACCTCTGGACAATTCTCTAATTGCCTCTGTTCATCATGCCCCTCCTGTTTAGCCCTAACTGGTTTCTCAATTTCCTTCAGCTGGGCGCTCAGTTTGAGCACATAGCAACGCATTCTATCGCAGGGAAGGCCAACATTGGAGCCTCTCCCATGGTGATGGACTTGGGCCGTTGCATTGCCCTACCTGTCATCAAGTCATAAGGGGTCAAACCAGTCAATTGGCTTGTGGTGGACCGGAGTTGCATGAGTATAGCAGGCAGGACCTCAGTACAGCGTTTGTCAGAGTCCTGCATGGCCTTAGCAAGGGAAGTTTTAAGAGTTCTGTTCATTCGCTCCTCCATGTCTGAACTTTGTGGATGGTAGGGTATGTGAAACTTCTATTTTATGCACCATCAGCTGACATATGGTTTTTACAACTCTTCCCATGGTCAGACTCAATCTGGGACGATACCCTCTCCACCTGGGAATCACTGCCTCAGCTAAAATCCTTGCCACAGTGTTAGCTGAGCAGTTCCGGGTAGGGTAGGCCTTAACCCACCTGGTGAATTGGTCAATAATCTCAAGGCAATACATCTTCCCATGGGATTGGGGAAGACGTCCCGTAAAATCTATATGTAAATGCTCCCAGGGCCCCTTTGGGTGCCCCATTCTAATTTTAATGGGCCTGCCAGGGTTGTGCTGGGCTCACGTCACACAGCGGTGACAGAATCAAGCAATATCTCTGCCCATGCCCTTCCACCACCATTCTTTCTTGATGCTGGTTATCATAGCATCATGCCCCCCATGAGAAATGCCATGGTGTAATTGCATAAGAGTATGTTGAATGTATGCGCAGGCCAGGACCTTGCCATTCAATCTCCAGGCACCTTTCTTGTCTGGCATGGCTCCCTGTGCCTTCCACCTGGCGCATTAACCCTCAGGCATATCGGCTTGCAGTTGGGTAATGCTTACGGTGGGGCCATCCTCAGCAAAGATGGCAGACAAAGGATGGATGTCTTCTACGTCAAGGGCTGATTGAGCAGCTTTGTCAGCAGCCTGGTTTCCCCTTAAAAATGTGCAACTCAGGATTCTGTTTATCTGGTTCTCTCAGGTGGGCCTTGACCTTCAACACTGCAGCCTCCAGCAAGTTCTTTATTAGCTGCCCATGCTTGACAGAGGTGCCCCCTGTGGTGACAAAACCCAGTCTTCCACAAACGGTCATGTAATCATGGACAATCCTGAATGCATATCAGTATAAATGTTGACCCTCTTCCCTTTTGCCTCCGCGAAGCCCTGGGTGAGGGCCAGTAACACCACCACCTGGGTTGACAGGCCTCCCTCTATTCTCCCCGCTCAGACAACTTATAATTCTGCGTTCACTACTGCCCATCCTGATCGTGGCACACCATCTACATATTTCCATGAGCCATCCACAAACAGGGTGTCATCTGGTGCCTCCATGGGTACATCCGCAATCCTAATTTCCACTACTTCATCGTTCACAATCCCACACACATGTGGTTCACCATCGCCTAACATCCCTTCCACTGGGTTTTCCTAGGTATCTCGTACAATGGTAAAGGATTTTGCTGGTGGCAAAAAAAAAGCCTCCTATTTGCTCTTCTTATGTTAGCAACCATGTGTAATTTTCCCTTATTTAACATTTCTATGAGGATGTGTTTGGTATGCAAGACCATATTCCCTGTCATCACAATAGGCTCACTGACCCCCACTGCCCATGCAGCACAGTCTAAAGCAGCTATACATCTGGGCAAACTGTTCACTATGGGACCCTCAGCAGTAGAATAATACTCTATAGGTCGCTGTTTATTGCCATGGAGCTGGGTGACTACTGCCGAGTAAACACCTCCCTCTTTGTTGCAGTAAACATGGAAGTCTGGTAGTATCTGGTAATCCCAGATGCGGTGCTGACATTAACTCTGCTTTCAGTTTTGAATAGGAGTCATCTTGCTTCAGTTGCCCCGTCAACAAGGTGGGTACCTACAGCTCCTGTAGGTACATCCGTTGCAGGTTTACCCCCCTTTTACCAATCGTTGTATGGGTTCGACAACTTTGGCAAACTCAGGGATAAAATTCCTTCAGAAATTAAATAAGCTTTCTCACACCACTAGACTGTCGTGGGCTGTGGCTGTCTTCCTGTCTGCAGGCATTTCTTTCATGTCTTGGGAAATTAAATGTCCCAAGTAAAGACTCTAGTTTTCCCAATTTGAACATTCTTTAGGCTGGCTTTTAACCTTCTGTCCTGCAAGTGCTTCAGGACTAAGTAAAGGGTCTTCTGATGTTTTGGTTTGGATTCAGAAGCCAGGAGGATGTCACCGACGTATTGGAATATTGTACGGCCGTGGGGCAGGTCGATCTCCCTGAGTATCTCACTCATTATACATATCACACTTATTTAATCTCAGCCTTTGTCTCAGGCAGGAGCAATCACACTGGCATCTGAGTATGACTCAACTCAGAGGCCACCTAACAGGCACTCTCTCATTCACTCTTACCAGATCAACAGGTTCTGTTGTTTGACCTGCTTTGGTCCGATATCCTGCCCCAACTCCCGGGAGGTGGCCACTCTACCCAGGACCGTGAACACGACCCTGCTCGCAGTGCCAATTTGCTGTAGTAAAATTAATAAAACTCAAGTTTAAAAGCAAGTCAATCAAACTTCGAAGCAAGTCAATAAAATTTATTAAATCAAAAGCTTTTGGGAAGGGCAGCGTGATTCTGACCCTAACCATGGGACTTGACCATGCCGTCTCTCCCCAAACAACAAGTACAGCAGTTTTTATAGTCTGGATGATGTGTACAACAAAAGCCCACTTGTGTTCTGCACATGTGCACGCAGAGATCACTGTTTCTGGGAACGGCATACTCTGTATTGTATTCTGTAAGTATTTCTTCTTTAGTTAGTTTCTGTCTTCAACCTCAATGCCATCTAGTCTAATAGGCTGCATCTCAATACTCTCCTTGACCACATTGTCTTTTTCTAGTGTGAATACTGACAAAAAGTATTCATTTAGCACTATCTCCTCGGACTCCACGCACAACTTCCCACTACAATGTTTGAATGGCCCTAATCTTACTCTAGTCATTCTTTTAGTCCTGGCGTATGTGGCACGGTGGCTCAGTGGTTAGCACTGCTGCCTCACAGCACCAGGATCCCAAGTTCAATTCCAGCCTAAGGCAACTGTCTGTGTGGAGTTTGCATATTCTCCCCGTGTCTGCGTGGGTTTCCTCCAGGTGCTCCGGTTTCCTCCCACAGTCCAAATATGTGCAGGCCAGGTGAATTGGCCATGCTAAATTGCAGGTGCATTAGTCAGAGGGAAATGGGTCTGGGTGGTTTACTCTTCAGAGGGTCAGTGTGGACTGGTTGGGCCGAAGGGCCTGTTTCCACACGTAGGGAATCTAATACTTATAGAAAGCCTTGATCCTTTCCGCCAACAACTTCTCATGTACCCTTCTGGCTCTCTTTAGGTCCTTCCTGGCTAACTTGTAACTTTCAAGTGCCCTAACTGAGCCATCACATCTCATCCTAATATAAGCCTCCTTCTTCCTCTTGACAATCGATTCAACTCCCTTAGTAAACCATGGTTCCCGCGCTCAACAACTTCCTCCCTGCCTGACCGGTACATACTTATCAAGGACCTGCAGTAGCTGGTCCTCGAATAAGCACCACATTTCAATTGTGCCCATCCCCTGCAGTTTCCTTCCCCATCCTATGCATCCTAAACCTTGCCTAATCACATCATAATTGCCTTTCCCCCAGTTATAATTGCCCTGCAGTATATACCCATCCCTTTCCATCACTAAACTAAACATAACTGAATTACATTCCCTACAGTGTGGAAACAGGCCCTTCAGCCCAACAAGTCCACACCGACCCTCCAGAGAGCAACACACCCAGACCCATTCCCCTCTATTTACCCCTGACTAATACACCTCACACTATGGGCAATTTAGCATGGCCAATTCACCTAATCTGCACATCTTTGGACTGTGGGAGGAAACCCACGCAGACACGGGGAGAATGTACAAACTCCACACAGACAGTCGCCCGAGTTGTGGTCACTATCACCAAAGTTCTCACCTACCTCCAAATCTGGCTGGGTTTATTCCCCAGTGCCAAACCCAATGTGGTCTTGCCCCTTGTTGGCCTGTCAACATACTGTGTCAGGAAACCCTCCTGCACGCATTGGACAAAAACTGACCCATTTAAACTATTTGAACTATAGTATTCCCAGTCAATATTTGGCAAGTTAAAGTGCCCCATAACAACTACCCTGTCGCTCTCGCTCCTATCGAGAATCATCTTTGCTATCTTATCCTCTACATCTCTAGAACTATTTGGAGGCCTATAGAAAACTCCCAACAGGGGGACCTCTCCTTTCCTGTTTCTAATCTCAGCCCACACTACCGCAGTAAACGAGTTCTCAAATGTCCTTTCTGCAACTGCAATTCTGTCCCTGGCTAACAGTGCCACACCACCCAGCTTTTACCATTTTCTCTGTTCTTACTGAAACATCTAAATCCCAGAACCTGCAATAACCATTCCTGTCCCTGCCCTACCCATGTCTCTGAAATGGCCTCAACATCAAAATCCCAATACCAACCCATGCTGCAAGTTCACCCACCTTATTCCGGATCTTCCTGGCGTTGAAATAGACACACTTCTAAATAACTTCTTGCTTGCTGGTGCCTTCTTGCAATCTTGAAATCTTAGTTCTGACTTCACTACTCCCAACCTCCTGTATACTCGAACTACAATTTAGGTTCCCAGCCCCCTGCGGAATTAGTTTAAAACACCCCCATGCATCGCCCCCCCCACACCCCCCAAAGAGCATTAACAAATTTAACCCCCCGCCCACGCTCAGGATATTGGTACCCATCTAGTTCAGGTGAAGTCCATCCTGTTTGTTGAGGTCCCTCCTGTACCATCCCTGTAGCCACGTGTTCAACTCCTCTCTCTCCCTATTCCTCACCTTGCTAGCACATGGCACAGGCAACAAACCTGAGACAACAACTCTGTTTATTCTAGCTCTAAGCTTCCACCCTAGCTCCCTGAATTTTTGCCTTAAATCCCCATCTCTCTTCCTACCTATGTCATTGGTGAACCACGACTTGGGGCTGCTCTCCCTCTCAGGGATCCCGAAAACATGATCAGAGACATCAGGGGCCTTGGCACCTGGGAGGCAACACACATACCGTGAGTCTCACACATTCCCACAGAACCTCCTATCTGTCCCCCTAAGTATGGAGTCCCCAATGACTGTAGCACTGCTCCTCTTCCCCCTTCTCTTCTGAGCAACAGGGACAGACTTTGTGCCAGAGACCTGTGCTTCATTGCTTACCCCTAGTAAGTCTTCCCCCCCAATTGTATCCAAAATGCTATCTTTGTTGTTGAGGGGACCGGCCACAGGGAATCCTTGCACTGCCTGTCAGTTCCCTTTCCATCCCCTGACAGTAACCTATTTACCTTCTTCTTTTACCTGAGGTGTCACTACCTCCCTGTAACTCCTCTCAATAACCTTCTCCGCCTCCCAAATGATCCGAAGTTCATCCAGCTCCAGATCCAGTTCCCTAACGCTATTTCCCTAAAACAGTATTAAATTCTTGTGATCTAAGCAAAATGTCCAAGCCTGGTGAGGTAGATGCAGAAGTGGTTACTAATTTAACATTTAGGACCCAGAGAAAGACAGAAGGAGAGGAACAACACGTCCAGTTCAGAGAGGAACAACAAACAGGTCCAGTTCAGAGAGGAAAAGTTGAAGGGCAGTTTAGATTCAGTGATCTCCAGGCCATCAGAACTGGAAAGAAGTCTTTAGCTGTTTTGGAAGTCTAAGTAGACAAGGCTGGAAAGAGTCCTGAATTGTTTTCTTCAAGCTTGTCAGCTGAATAAGAAAGCAAAGAGTGAAGAAAGAAGTTATCCTCCATAGAGCCTATGGGTCAATAGAAGATATTGTCAGCAAAAGGGTAGCTCTTTCTTTATGCTGCTTATGATGAAGTCATTCCAAATTGTCATATGTTACATGTAAAAAATTTATTTTCTTCCATTAAAAGTATATTGGCAGCTTATATGAATAAAAAGGTCTGGATCTTACTTTTTTTTTGGCTAATTAGAAGTTGTTTTGAGTTTTTTGGAAGCTTTAGGCCGAGTGAATTTTCTACCCTATTGCATCTACCCGACCTCCTGGCTCCTTTGACATCCCATTTCCACCTCATCTCAATGTGCACCGTTCCCACAACTCAACACTAAGCAGATATCCACAAAAAAGACCAATATCCCTTGCACACATACCATCTTTGAAAGGCTGCTGTGCACCTAGACAAGTGTTTGCAACCTGGCTTTGCCTCTCCTCAGTAACAACACACAGCAGCCACAAAGTCACACTGCCCATGACACAGCTTGTGGCTGACAGTCCCTCATACGTACAACTCCATTCTGTTTCCCTGGTGACTGTTTAGCCTCCAGGGTGTACACTTTACCTGTTCCTAACTACATCTTGTCTACACACCTCTAAGCCAGCTTTGCCTTCTGTTTCTTCCTCTCTAACAGACCCATCCAGTTCCCCTCCACAAATACCCTCTCCGCCTCGCCGAACAGGTCTTCATCCTTAATAACTTTTCCTTTACCTCCTCCCATTTCTTCCAAATCCAGGGGGCGGCTATGGGCGCTGGATGGGCCCCAGCTATGCCTGTCATTTGGTCAGCTATGTCGTACAGTCCCTCTTCAGTACTTACACAAGCACTGTGCCCTAACCCTGCTGCTGTTACATCAATCACTGCAACAGTGCAACATCCTGCACCCAGGATGAACTGGAGCAGTTCATTGACTTCACCCACAACTTCCACTTAGTCCATCTCAGATACCTCCCTCCCGTTTCTTAAGCTCTCCATTCCATCTCCGGTGACAGTCTCCAGACAGACATTTACTTCAAACCCACAGACTCCCATAACTACCTGGACTACATCTCCTTCCACCCAGTATCCTGCAAGAATTCATCCAATTCTTTCAAATCCTCTGCCTCTGCTCAGGTGAGGAGACATTCCACTCATAAGCATCCGAGATGTCCATCAATTTCGAACAAAGTACTTTTCCTCCCTGTGTTATCTAGACAACCCTCCACTGCACCACCTCCATTCCCTGTTCCACTGCTCTAAACCTCCCCAATACAATAAACACAGTATCCCCCTTGTCCTCACCTACCACCCCAGCAGTCTCTGCATCCAATGCATCATCCTTAAACACTTCCGTCAACTCCAACTAGACCCCACCACCAAGAACATCTTCCCCTCCCCACCCCTCTCTGACTTTCTCAAGGACCATTCCCTTAGACAGTCCTTGGCTTGCACCACCCTCTCCCCCCCCCAACACCCCCCGATCCCCCAGATACTTTCCCCCTGCAAGAAACTGGAAAGGATCTAAAACCTGCCAGACAGCACCCTCCCTCACCTCCATCCAGGGCCCCAAATAGTCCTTCCAGGTAAGACAGAGGTTCACCTGTCTCTCCTCCAACCTAGTTTACTGCATCAGGTGCTCCCAATGTGGTCTTCTCTACATCAGGGAGACCAAATGTAACCTTAGGGAATGGTTCACTGAGCATCTCAGGCGGGCTCACAGGGGCCAACCAGATCTCTCTGTCATTGCCCAATTTAATCCCTCCAACCACTCCCTTTCTAACATGATCATCCTTGACCTCCTCCATTGCCAGAATGAATCAAACCACAAATTGAAGAAACAACACTCATCTTCCATCTGGGCAATCAACAGCTCAGAGGACTCAACATTGAGTACTCTAATTTAAAATAACTGCCTTTCCATCCCTGACTCCCTTCCCAGCTCCTCCCCCTCCCTTCCACTCCTCCCATTGACCAACCAGATCATACTCTCTGCCTGTCTTCACCAAGCCCCACTTCACCACCCTGCCCCCTTTATCTGCAGGTCCCCCTAAACCCACCCTTCAGTCCTGAAGAAGGGTTACACCTGAAGCATTGACTTCACCTCCTGATGCTGCATGGCTTGCTGTGTTCCTCCAGCCTCCTGCTTGTCTACTTTGGATTCCTGCATCTGCAGTTTTTTTTTTGTCTCTGACTCCACTGCTTGTCTTTGTCCAGTAGGGGAGCAACACATACAGGCAAGCAATTAGACAAATACAAACACAGAAACGAGCTTCTACTGAAAGAAAAGAAAACAGAAATTAAGCCAACAGAGGCTCAATTTCACCACTAAAATATTAACCAGATTTGGACATCATGTGGAAAGTATGTTATAGTCAATAATTACGTGCTGCATCCAGTTCTCTTCAATGATGTTCTGACTGGTTTGTAGCACCAACAACAGCTGAGCTCTGACATGGACAATGTCAGCTTCTTCCAGCTAAATGTCCTCATCCTCCTCTTTAGAAACTGCTCCTGTTCCCACATTTTGTCTGTATCCAGAACATTGCTTCATTGCCCTTTTCAATTGTGCAGAACACAGAAGGCCAGGATCGTGCAGTACACTCTATTCAGACTCTGCTAGAGGGACCTCAGCTGAGGGCCACACTCTCTCAGAATTGCAAAGGACCCACTCTGTACTACATCCTCAGGAGAATTTCAACAGTTTCCTCATTTCCCCTTCCCCCACCTCATCCTAGCTTCTAACCTCCAGCAACTCGATCCCCTGACCTGTCCGGACTTGTCCGACCTGCCCAGCTCCTTTTCCACCTATCCACTCCACCCTCTCCTCCCTGACCTATCACCTTCATCTCCTTCCCCACTGACCTATTGTACTCTATGCCACACTCTCCCCACCCCCACCCTCCTCTAGCTTATCTCTCCACGCTTCAGGCTCTCTGCCTTTATTCCTGATGAAGGGCTTTTGCCCGAAACGTCGATTTTGCCTGTCCTCGGATGCTGCCTGAATTGCTGTGCTCTTCCAGCACCACTGATCCAGAATCTGGTTTCCAGCATCTGCAGTCATTGTTTTTACCTCGTTGATTTTAACCCTACTGCGAATCCTCTTGCAAGGATGCCTGCCTTGAAGAAGTTTTCCTCCTCTCTCTACAAGAATCTCAGGGAGTCTCTCTCTCACTGCAACTCCCAGGTCATTTCCTCAGCCCTGAAGCTCTTCAACCATGTCCTGAAACAAACTCGCTATCACAGCCACATTTGCTTCCTCAGTGCCTGTCTCCGTAACCAACTCACCCCACACAGACTCCGGACCACCTTTAAACCAGCAGAGTTCGGACCCGAACAGGACAAACAGTACAGATTACAGATTCAAAAACACCAGCAACGGTTCTCCATCAAGATCCTCCGCTCCACGCTTGCAGCAATGCGCCGGTACCTAACCTCTCTACAGTCTGCCCTGCCTCAGCTGAGGGCCACACTCTCTCAGAATTGCAAAGGACCCACTCTGCACTACATCCTCAGGAGAATTTCAACAGTTTCCTCATTTCCCCTTCCCCCACCTCATCCTAGCTTCTAACCTCCAGCAACTCGATCCCCTGACCTGTCCGGACTTGTCCGACCTGCCCAGCTCCTTTTCCACCTATCCACTCCACCCTCTCCTCCCTGACCTATCACCTTCATCTCCTTCCCCACTGACCTATTGTATTCTATGCCACTCTCTCCCCACCCCCACCCTCCTCTAGCTTATCTCTCCACGCTTCAGGCTCTCTGCCTTTATTCCTGATGAAGGGCTTTTGCCCGAAACGTCGATTTTGCCTGTCCTCGGATGCTGCCTGAATTGCTGTGCTCTTCCAGCACCACTGATCCAGAATCTGGTTTCCAGCATCTGCAGTCATTGTTTTTACCTCTTTGGACCCCTAGACTGGTCCAATCAGCAGAATCACTCCCTCAGCAGCCCTATTATCCCTTCGATCGGCTCACCATTCAAGCCCTTGACACTACGGCAATCCCAGTCTCTGTTTGGAAAGTTAAAATCCCCTACTATTACAACCCTATTATTCTTACATACATCTGAGATCCTTCTTCACATTTGCTCCTCAAATTCTCAATCCCATCAAGGTGATCACCCCTTTCTTATTTCCAAGTTCTACCCATGCAGCTTTACTGGATGATCCTTCAGAAACATCCTCTCTAAGTACAGCCATTGTGTTTTGCTTAATCAAAAACACCATTCCCCCTCAACTCTTGCCTCCCTTGCTATGGTAGGCCCTGGGCAGTGTTGTCAAACAGAGAGACCTTGAGGTTCAGGTACACTGTGCTTTAAAAGTTGCATTACAGGTAGGCAAGAAGGCTAAGAAGGTATTTAACATGCTTGCCTTCATTGCTCAAACTATTGATTATAGGAGTTGAGACGTCATGTTGAGGTTGTACAGGACTTTGGTGAGGCCACTTTTGGAATACTGTGTACAGTTCTGGTTGCCCTGCTTTAGGAAGGAGAGGGTTCAGGTAAGATTACCAAGATGCTTCCAGGAGTGGAGGGTTCAAGTTATAAGAATAACCTGGGTAGGCTGGGACTTTTTTCATAAAAAGTGGGAAATTGAGGATTGATCTTATAAAGATTTATAAAATGATGAGGGGCAAAGATAAGGTGAACAGCAAAGGTCTTTTCCCTAGAGTGGGTGAGTTCAAAACTAGGGGGCATATTTTTAAGATAAGAGCAGAAAGATTTAAAACGGACCTCAGGAGCAACATTTTCATACAGAGGATGGTTCGTATGTGGAATGAACTGTCAGAAGAAATGGTGGATGCAGGTACGATTACAACATTTAAAAGACATTTGGACAGGCACATGAATTTGAAAGGGATATGGGCCAAACACAGGCAAGTGGGACTAGTTTAGTTTGAGAAACTTGGTTGGCATGGACGAGTTGGACCGAAGGGTCTGTTTCCATGCTGTATGACTCTATGACTTCACTTAATGTGCATAGTATTGCCTCCTAGAATTTGTATTGCATTCCGTTATGGTTTCTCACTGACAACCAGCAGCTATATGTAAAAGTTAAAATGAATTTAACATAGAACATAGAACATAGAAAAGTACAGCACAGAACAGGCCCTTTGGCCCACGATGTTGTGCTGAGGTTTCATCCTAATGTAAAATATAATAACTTAACTTACACACCCCTCAATTCACTGCTATCCATGTGCATGTCCAGCAGTCGCTTAAATGTCCTAATGACTCTGCTTCCACCATCACCGCTGGCAACGCATTCCATGCATTCACAACTCTCTGCGTAAAAAACCTTCCTCTGACATCTCCTCTATACCTTTCTCCTAATATCTTACGACTATGACTCCTCGTATCAGTCAATCCTGCCCTGGGGAAAAGTCTCTGGCTATTGACTCTATCTATTCCTCTCATTATCTTGTATACCTTGATCAGGTCTCCTCTCTTTCTCCTTCTCTCCAGAGAGAAAAGTCCGAGCTTATTCAACCTTTCTTCATAAGGTAAGCCCTCCAGTCCAGGCAGCATCCTGGCAAACCTTCTTTGCACCCTCTCCAAAGCCTCTGTATCTTTCCTATAGTAGGGCAACCAGAACTGGACACAATATTCCAAGTGTGGTCTCACCAGGGTTTTGTAGAGCTGTAGCAAAACAATGTGGCTCTTAAACTCGATTCCCCTGTTAATGAAAGCCAAAACACCATATGCATTCTTAACAACCCTATCCATTTGAGTGGCAACTTTGAGGGATCTGTGTAGCTGCACACCCAGATCCCTCTGTTCCTTCACACTGCCAAGAATCCTGTCTTTAATCCTATATTCAACATTTGAGTTCGACCTTCCAAAATGCATCACTTCGCATTTATCCAGGTTGAACTCCATCTTCTCAGCTCAGCTCTGCATCCTGTCTATGTCGTGCTGCAGCCTGCAATAGCCCTTGATACTATCAACGGCACCTCCAACCTTTGTGTCAAAAAAAATATTTTTTGAGACAATACGTTATTACTATGTCATGTATTCCTGTGTTGTCTGTATTTGAGAAGGCTGACTTTTTAAAAAATAAGCTAATGCAGCAAATCCAGAATCACCAGTGAGGCCAAGAGTTTTTATAGGCCTCTCTTTAATCTTCTATAATGTCATCAAAGCTTTTGCTGGGCATCCTAATGGATACTTACAGTCATATTTTTATGTTTAATCTGATCAATGTCCTCCACTATCTTCATCATATTACTTCTAAGCATTTATTTTCATTTGTGTCAATGTCAAATAGTTCCACCGGTACCAAGACTAATTACTACTGTTCATTTTTAATAATGGATAGACTAAATTTCATGGCAACCAGCTATTGAACATAAATATTGAAAATAGAAATCAGCATGGAAGAAGAGGAGTAGAATTTATGATATCCTACACGTTAGGAGGATATTTAACACACTGTCACCCAAGTTTAGGATAGTCCCTATTTCATACTAACATTGCTGCTAGCATGCTTTATAAACACTGAGTGTCAGCACAGGCACTCTGAAATTGCTCCCTTTTTTATTAGAGTGCCTCTCTTATTGGCCTTTAAGATTTCTAGTTTGTCCTATACAAGAGTTAGGCCCTCTCACCTCTTTAATACTGCACACTTGTTTACACACATGACATGCAAGTGTAGTTTCATGGATGCAGCTCTTGAGCGTGACGCAGTCTCCTTACAAGCTCCTCTTTTATTCTCTTCTGATCCATTCTGCTCTGCTGCTGTCGAACTACCATCATCAGTTCCATTATCATCATTTACACTGAAAATGCAGTCATGGCTCAGGCACTCTCTAAAACATTCCCAACTCCAAACTGGAATTAGAGCCTTCAAAGACCTACTTACCACAATAATTAGTTAAGAAAAGTTAAAGAGATTCAAAGCAAACTCCTGGATAACCACAAAACTGACTTCCCTGTCACTCATACTGATTCCTCCTATCCATATGACAACAGACTGCCCAACACCAAACAGCCACACCCAACACACTTCTGACCCCACTTTCTTATATTCTGGTAGATAACCAAAGCATTCCCACATCAGATAAAACATTGAAGATAAGCACACAGTAGCATTGGTATTATTGAGACCATGAGTGAGACCATGAGTGAGACCTCAATGTTGAATTTTACGTCTTTAAGGTCCAAAGTTGCTTTCTTGCCCAAGTTTATGTGATATCATTATCTTGAGCTGTGCTTTATTTTCTTTCCACCAATACACCCATATACAACAAGCTACTCATTGAATAACCTCATTAAGTCATCAGTGAATATTATTCTCTAATTTACTTGTGTACTTAAGCATTGTATAGATCAGAAAAAATTCTACATATATGAACAAAATGACTCCAAATTGCTGAAAGTATGATGAAAAGATGTCACAACATGAACATAAGGACCATCACTACCATTCTATATATTCCCACTTTCATTCCACTCTGAAAGAATACATCTTCTGATAATGCACTACTGGTTGCAGCTCACAGGACTAAAGCCTCCTTAAAAATTACCCATTTGTCAAGAATATATGCTATACATTTATAAATAACAGAAATGAAGTTAAAAAATAGGAATACCCAGAGGATAATTTTAAAGTGTAATAGGCAGAAACAGACATACTTAACCCCAAAGCATTTCTTTTCAGCCTTGATGACTTATTGCAGTTTGCAAACTTTCAAAAGATAATTCCTTTTTTGCCAATATCATGGTTTAGAATTTACAATGCATCATTGATGTGATACAAGAATATATAACTATAAAAACATTGAAACCCACAGAATCAGTAGTGTGACATATTAACATAAAATCAGAGGGTAACTAACCACCGCTTGTATAGGTTGAAGAAAACGAAAAATGCTTTTGAGACTAGTACCTTTAGCTTTATGAAAGCATTCATGAGATTGTGCAGACAGTTTCTTCTTGCTGCTTTATGTTCTCTGTAATTGAGTCCAATGTGGTGAGGTAATGAATTACCCTCGATTGCCATGCAGTTCAAGCTGAAAAAGAATGTCCTTTACTAAAAAAGTGGTTCCTCCAAACATCATAGTACAAAACATATTTATGTGTTAATTACAGTTCTGAAATGTTTATGCATCTTCTTTCTGACAGTATTTTATATTTAAGTTTCTCAGAAACTGAGGCAATCTCTGGGTTTTTCAGATTTAAAGTTATTTGTTTTTCATCTGATGACTTTTAGTACCATTTATGCAATTTACACCTGAAGGATTATCATGACAATTCTTTTAAAATTAGAATTCATCACAATATATCTCAAAATAACTTCCTTAAATGGACAATAAACAATTTCTCCCATTATTAAATGCATAATTTGCTGTGGTACAGCACTGATTCATAGAGACCAGGCAAGCACAAGGTTCAATCGTTGGCCTCTGTTCAGCCGGGTCAGCTATAACGGAGCTTGAATTAGTTAGTATCCCCAGGCTGGAAAGAGTAAAATAATTCAGGGCTCCAAATTGGATTCTGGTTTTATAATCCACAGAGGAATGTTCATTACTCTCCGTTCTGCTTGTAGTGTACTATATCAGTGAAAATGTCTTCCAAGTTTGGATATGTTTCATTTTTTCTATAACCAAGGTATTGAATTTTCATTGCATCTTTAAAAGAAATGCTTTCAAATATAATTTCACAGAAATTGTATATTTTACAACAATATGTTGATTGTTTGATTGTTGAGAATTAAGGTCAAAAAGAGTTTTTCACAACAGAAAAAGGTCATTACAGCTAACATCCCTTTACAATACATCACTGTCTCACTTACCTATTATTTCATCACATCCCTAAATCCTTTTTCACATTAGAAATGCACCCATTTGATTCCATAGATCTTCTAAGTTGCCCACTTACTCAATATCTTATGTTATAGTTTATTACCATTTGAGAGCACATATTATATTTTATTTAATTTCTAAGCCCTGAATTTCTATTTTTTAGTTCAGATGTCTCATATTCAACCCTTCAGTCTAATTAGCAAATTGCCAAAAACTATTCTGTCAGTTCAAAACTAGAGGGCATATTTTCAAGGTGAGAGGAGAAAGATTGAAAAGGGACCTGAGGTGCAACTTTTTTCACACAGAGGGTGGTTCATATGTGGAATGAACTGCCAGAGGAAATGGTAGATGCAGGTACAGTTACAATATTCAAAAGACATTTGGACAGGTACATGAATCGGAAAGGTTTAGAAGTAGATGGGCCAAACACAGACAAATGGCTCTGTCTCAATGCTGTATGTATATAGATCCCTATAAATCTCTTCATACTCTTGAAAATATTAAATTGATCATCTTAAATCTCTTTGCTACAGAAAATAAGCCAGGAAATCATCAACCACTGGTCTTTATAAGGATGATAAAACTGCTAAAAATTATTTTTTGGGATGAGAGCATTGCCAGAATTTGTTGCATGTACCTATGTCCCTGAATTTATATAGCACTGTTAATGCAGAAAGTGTCCTAAAGCACTTCACAGGAACATTGTCAAACAAACTTAATGCCTAACATCATATTATCAGAAGAAAAAATCTATTAAGTGGAGCTTCATTAAAGTTAGTTCTGAATTTATTCCAAAATATTTTCAATTGTTTTCTTTAACAAAAATTATATTCACTAACAATTGAAAACAGTGCAAATCAATTAGCAACTAGAGGCAATTTTGATGATGCAAGAAGATTTTAAAATGAAGTTTTTATTAGTTTGTCTCAGCAAATATTGTAGATCCACCTCTAAAATTATTTGATATTGGTCCAGATGCTTCACATTAATATGCTCCACTAAACAATTACCTTTCCCTAGCTCTCTCTCTCTCTCACAACGTGCCCACCATTCAGTGTAATCCCTGACACAGCTAGACTAGATAAATTGACCACCTGTCACAACAAGCATTTGGGAAGAGATGAGCAAAGAGAGAAATAATGTAACAACATGAAATGGTCTGCAATATTGGTAACCTTGTTTTCTAACTCAGCAGATCATAATTTTCAGTAATAGAAAATAGATTGATTTTGAGTTTGCCATCAGGGAATAAAATTGCCAGAGCTGATCATCTATCTGGTGTAGGAACTATCTGATGTTAATTTCCATAATTCAACAAAAAAGATTAGGTTGTTCCTGGGTGTCTGATTGCTGTTCCAATTTTCAGCCCCCAGAGAAGGTTTAAATCTATCTGATGTGTCCAAAGCAGATTCACGTGACTTAAAATGTGCAGATTATCTAGAAACGGTGCTTAACCAGATTATGCTAGGAATGACACAATGGCACAAAGCTGTTTTGTTCATAGTCTTTCTTGGAAATTTTAATTTACCATTAGATTTTAGTGCCTAAATAATAATTTTGAGCCTAAAGTTAATTTTAGAGGACAATGCAAAAGCTCCCTACAAGGTTATCAGTTGGAGATATATAATATAATGCTTCAGTGAGGCTCTGATTGTAGTGACATTGTTACACATGATGTCGGGTTATTGGATGGAGAGGAAGGCTTAGTGATGGGTAAATGTTAACTATGTCACAAGTTGTAGGTTTATAAGAGAATGTTACAGTGAGGCAGCAGTGCTCACATTATTTTACAATATTCCTTCTTGGAAAATAAAATTCCCAATGTGACCTTCTGGGTTTATAATCATGCAATACATGTAAAAGTCTCATCGAAGTCAGAGAACAAGTGATTCAATTCTTTTGAGGGTGATTCAAATATCTATACATGGTGAAGAAAAATGCTATTATTAATTTAGGTAATTAGAGTACTTTGAAAGTAATATCCAGTACATTAAAGAACCTGTCCCCTGTGTTCTGAGGACTGTCTTTAAAACTGAAATCTTACAGCATTGTGACAGAAGGTCATTTCTAGATGTACTCTCCATCAGTTGTTATATTAAGCTCTTGATTTCAATTACCAATACTTCTTGGACAAAAAAAAACTCAGTGAATCAGCTCTAACATTTAGAATCCATCTTTCCTTGATTAGTTCTTGCTGATATCTATTGTTATCTAGCTGATATGAAACTATGCACAAGACTGATATAATGAGAGAACATATACGTTCAGAAAAGCTATTATATCTATTCTCAACCATTGCCAGTGCAATGAAAGTATGTTTACATGCTCCTACTGTGCAACACTACTTCTATCTAGGTTTACCAATACATTCAGTCAACTCCCCCAAATTTCATATTTTGAGCATCGTAGTTGTAAGAAATAATGTAAATTTAGTAAAAGCTGGTAAATAGACCAGTGAAAATCACTCACAAATTTCAAAATCATTGCAAATATAACAAGATCAGAAGTCTGTAACCAAGAGAAGTAATTTTTTAAAACAAATAATTTGCAAATGTTTTATAAATTGCTAGCATTTAGTTTCTTCACAAAACTCAAATCTTTTAAAATTGCAATAATAACAACATAAGTATCCTTACCTACCAGGATATATTTTGTGGACAAGTACCTGCATTGCAAATTACATTCATGAGATTAAGCCTCTCACAAAACATGAGCATGCACTCTTCTAAGAGCTATTGCTGTAAATTAAGATGGAATTTTGGAGTCATGCCTTGTGGAGTAGTTTAATGTTTGATGAGATTGGATGAGGTTTTGCACCACAGGCTTGATAGTTAGCTAATTTAACAATTATTGTAAGATTAGGGTCCTGAGGATATAGTGATATATAAATGGACATAGAAGATTAACCATGACTCTTATTGAATTGCAGAACAGAATTGGGGGCCCAAATGACATTCTCCTGCAACTAATATGTTCCTATCTGATTGAAGACACCAGGGGAGCTTTTCTTTTTATGATCAGGAATATGTATTTCTAATTTTTCCAATACTTACACAATTCCTCTCCATTGATCCTGGAATTCCCATCCAGTGCACACATGCCCCATCACAAACATGCCCCAACATTGTTCATGCTCTCACACCATTATCACAGCCTCTCCATGTATTTCATGCACTGAAATTAACTCATGTTCTTAATTTCCCCAACATCAGCCCTACATTCTGGCAACAATCTAATTGCCTCTGTCAAATCCAATGGACAACACTGAACTCCAGCCAAACCCCCACACACCCCTTCTATTCTAGTCAGATCCCTTCATTTCTCCCATATCCTTTTGCCCGTTCTAGCCAAACAACAGAAACACTTGCCAAATTTTCCAAACTTATAAATTCCCCAGATCCTTGGACATATTTTGAAGAGTTGTGGTGTGATACACTAATGATCTGCCGGTATCAGTCTGTGATAGTTATGTTACTTCCCATCATATACAGATGAGAAATGGGTCATGTAGTATTGAAGAATTCAATTAACTTTTTATCATAGCTCTTGGTATTTATATATCTTCACAACAATCACAGGCACTTGCTAGTCAGGGCTCAAGCTAAATAGTTGTGATGTACGGTATCTCATTTCCCTCAGTGTCGTGCTGCAAATGGACAGAGTCCAGTCAGGTGGAGACTGAAAGCTTTACACCATTATTTGACATGACACCATGGTGACATTATAAACATGTCCTTTAAATATCTGTTACATACCTGCTGCTAGAGATAATACACAGATTAAGTTTTCTCCGATATATACCATCTTAAATACTATACATATATATTATTTACAGTCTCAAGTACTATACATATATGTTGCATATAACATCACTGCTCAAATTTTCCAATTGCCACATAGTGGCCAAACTATATTAAACAGCAGCCAGCAGCTATTGGCTGTAAAGAACAATGGAAACCAAAATCAAAGAGGTTTCATGTTTCAAGGGGAACCAGTTACAGTCAGCCTAATAGGTTACAAATTGGAGAAGTGTCAATTGAATGTTCTGGCATCTTGATTGCCTGAGTGTGTGCATTTTACACCTCCTGGCACGACAACAGTAAAGGCTTTTGGTGCCACCCCATTAGATGATCTGAACCCAGATCATGACCTCATTAGCCAAAGCCCAAAGAAAATTCTGGAAGGTCTGGGATGGGGAGAATAAAAACATACATGTACCTGGGAGCAACATCCTCATTTAAGACTCATAGGGAAGACTGTGTGCCAAGCCAGGGAGACCCAGGAGATATACCCTGACCTGTGAGACCCACCTTTGTGGTAGAGAGGCAACTCCACATCACAGAGAAAGGAGATTCCAACAGCCCACCTTAAATACATGGATCATTGTGGATAATATCCTTCCTTAAATAGACACAGTATATATATTGTGGGAATTTGGGAAATGCTCACGTGATGTTTTAATAAGGAATATTTTGTTAATAAAATTGATTTGAATCACAAACTGAATTTCATGTCTCGTTGTCTGCCTCACCAACAAGCATGCTTGGGCAAAGTGTTTTTATTACATAAACTGGTCAAAGTGTCCAAAGCACAATCAACAGTTAATTCTGAGCACTGGGGAGCTGAGCACTGGTGCCCGTTATAATTCTCAACATAACAAGCTCTAAGAGAACTGACCAGGAAATTGAAGATTCCAGCAGGCAATTCCTCTCTGCCTGGAGCCCTCTGATCATCTCCAGTTAAATTCGAGGTAGTCAGAGTATTCTTCCAGTTACTCAGGAAAGATTAGGCTATTAAAAATCTAGTGTAACCCCTGACTAACTATTAAGCTGGCTAGCTTTGAGAAGATTTGTAGCTCACGTTGAGGTTCTGGATATAGGTTTACTCGCTGAGCTGGATGGTTTGTTTTCAGATGTTTCATAACCATACTAGGTAACATCATCTGGATGAAGCACTGGTGGAATGGCCAGCTTTCTATTTATGTGTTTAGGTTTCATTGGGTGGGTGATATCATTTCTTGTGGTGATGTCATTTCCTGCTCTTTTTCTCAGGGGATGGTAAATGGATCCAAGTCAATGTGTTTGTTGATAGAGTTCTGGTTGGAATGCCATGCAACTATGGCTCCTCGTATATCTTATACACTCCCAACAACACCTCTCCCAGACCACTTACATCTACAAGACCTTGACCTGGCATTCAACTCCCCACATCCCTGGATCTGATATCTCTTTATTCCTGGACCCAGCAAATACCCTCTCTGCCCAGGACCCATCATCCACCATTGACAAATCTGATTCTCCAACCCCACCACTGGACCTGGCAACAACCGCCCTCCACCCAGTATTCAAAGAGCACCCCCCTTCCAAGACATGAATCGGCCACCAACAACAACGCCTGAACCAACTCCTCCTCTCCCACCACTGGATGCAACACACAGGCACTCCCTGAAATCTAAAATCCTACCTGAGTCCCTCCTTCCTCCTGTGTCCTGAAACCCATTTCTCTGCCACCCTAGTACCTGCCACTGCCTGTACTCCCAAAACCCAACCAGCCCACCCAACCTCCTCTGGGTCCACTCCAATAGACCCAATATCACTTGTCTTCCATGGCCTAGCTCAACACTTCATCACTTACTTAGCCCCTGCCACCTTATTACACTACATACTTTGCGTGCGATCCCTATGGTCTGGCATCCAATTTGCCTGGCACTGACCCACCTGGCACTATACATCCCAGCACTCTAACCTTACACATACTTATGTACTTGTCCTTTCACAAGAGCTTTCAAAGTGGTACTCTGCGACACTGCACCTTGAACTCAACAAATACAGTAACTGACTGTTACAAAAAGGGACGTGGTTTGCCTTCTTCTGACTGTTAGGAACTACAAGAGACCTTTCAGAAATTAGGAGCTTTTATTGTTGCATAAGAAATGAGTGGAGTGGCAATTTACACGTGGTTGCCAATCCTCAGAAAACCTGGCCCATATTTTTTAAAAACCTGCCTTCTTTATGTTTTGCTCAGTGTTCATTCCTCTGCAAACACCTATACCATCTGCGCCTTGCAAACACCTGATCTCAATCTATATGGAATTGGAAACCATCCAATAATTCACAACTCCTAATTTTCCTTCTGGTTCACCATTTAATCTTTCACTGTTCTCAGCTGATAGAAGCACTCACTTTACCAATGCAAATGATATTCCTCCACTCAAAACAGAAGTTAGTTTTAATCCCTCACTCTGAACATCCTGGGGGTTACCATTGACCAGAAACTGAACTGGACTAGCCATATAAATACAATGGCTACAAAAGCAGGTCAGAGGCTAGGACTGGTGCAGCGAGTAACACATCTACCAACTCTCCAAAGCTTGTCTCCTGTCTTCAAGGCACAAATCAGTAGCTGGATGAGCTCAACACTCAAGAAGCTCGACACCATTGAGGACAAAGCAGCCAGCGTGATTGGCACGATATCCACTGTGCCCACCATCAAAGTTCAGTATTAGCAGTGTAACTATAAGTTCCACTTCAGAAATTCATTGAAGATTCTTAAACAGCATCCTTCAAGCCCACGACAACTACTAATTGAAGGACAAGGGCAGCAGATGTACATGTGGGCGACACAGTGGCACAGTGGTTAGCACTGCTGCCTCACAGCGCCAGAGACCCGGGTTCAATTCCCGACTCAGGCGACTGACTGTGTGGAGTTTGCACGTTCTCCCCGTGTCTGCGTGGGTTTCCTCCGGGTGCTCCGGTTTCCTCCCACAGTCCAAAGATGTGCAGGTCAGGTGAATTGGCCATGCTAAATTGCCCGTAGTGTCAGATAAGGGGTAAATGTAGGGGAATGGGTGGGTTGCGCTTCGGCGGGGCGGTGTGGACTTGTTGGGCCGAAGGGCCTTTTTCAATACTGTATTTAATCTAATCTAATTTAAAAAACAGCACCATCTGCAAGTTCCTTTCTAAGCACTGACCCCCTGACTTGGAAATAACCCAAGCTTTTCCTTGGGTTGTACTGTGTCCATTTGTTTTTAAAAGATATTGTTTATAGACAAATTTAGAGAGATACAATCATTGTTCTTCATTAGCAGAGGTCAATATAAAGTTCTGCAAACATTCCAATTGTATTCACACATTAACTGCAAACTAAATGCTGTTATGTAAATAAGAAGCAAATTTTGTATGAAGTCTTTTTTCTAACATTATATAAGCATTTAAATTTATTATTTTGTATACAACAATAATTTATTTATTCGTACTTCCTTTATTTAATTTCTTTTCCAATTTTTCTCATTACTATTTATTGTAAATTAACTTTAATTCAATATTCCCATTAGTCCCAGCACCATCTAAATTGTGTTGTGACAATAGATTTTCACGACAACAAACAATTCTTCTTTCTTTATGAAACAAGAACTCGTCCATGCCGACCAGATATCCCAACCCAATCTAGTCCCACTTGCCAGCACCCGGCCCATATCCTACCAAACTCTTCCTATTCATATACCCCTCCAGATACCTTTCAAATGTTGTCATTGTACCAACCTCCACCACTTCCTCTGGCAGCTCATTCCATACATTCACCATCCTCTATGTGAAAAAATGCCCCTTAGGTCTCTTTTATATCTTTCCCCACTCACTCTAAATCTATGCCCTCTAGTTTTGCCCCACCCCTGGGAAAAGACCTTGTCTATTTATCCTATCCATGCCTGTCATGATTTTATAAACCGCTATAACGTCACCCCTCAGCCTCCAACGCTCCAGGGAAATAGCCCCAGTCTATTCAACCTCTCCCTGTGGCTCAAATCCTCCAACCCTGGCAACATAGTTGTAAATCTGAACCCTTCCAAGTTTCACAACAACATTCTTATAGGAGGAAGATCAGAATTGCACATAGTATTCCAGTAGTGACCTAAATAATGTCTTGTCCAGCCACAACATGACCTCCCAAATCTTATATTCAATGCACTGACCAAACAAAGCAAGCATATCAAACACCTTCTTCACTGTCCTATCCACCTGTGACTCAATTTTCAAGGAACTATGAACCTGCCATCTAAGGTCTTTTTGTTCAGCAACACTTCCTATGCCCTTACCATTAAGTCTATAAGTTCTGCCCTGTTTTGCCTTTCCAAAATGCAGCACCTCACATTTACCTAAATTAAATTCCATTAGCCATGCCTTGTCGCATTGGTCCATCTGATCAAAATCCCATTGTACTCTGAGGTAATCTCTTTTAACTTTCAAAGAGCAAATTAAGAAATCATCTATGTTCCTGCAATGATTTTCATTTTCAAATTTATCCATGA
This sequence comes from Chiloscyllium plagiosum, assembly GCF_037043375.1. Classification (NCBI taxonomy): domain Eukaryota; kingdom Metazoa; phylum Chordata; class Chondrichthyes; order Orectolobiformes; family Hemiscylliidae; genus Chiloscyllium; species Chiloscyllium plagiosum. The sequence continues at coordinate 42,028,418 of NW_028270155.1, forward strand.
GCAAGGATATAAAGATGGAACATAAGGGAAAAATAATACAATCTCAATACATAGTGAAGCACCATGCTATTATTAATTCATAATGTGCGATGCAATGTAAATAAAGCTACACAATATCTGTTTATAACCGCTGACTCAGCTGGCATCTCATGGGACTCCCCAGTGCAGGCTCAGTGGGCTAAAGGGTCTGTTCCTGGGCTGTACTGTTCTTTGTATACTGACCAGAATTGGGTTGGAAATGTTGCATTTGCCATTTACCTCCGATGGATATCACAATAATTTTGAGTAACACATTCCCATCACACTCCTGTTTCATCACATTTCGTAGTTTGATTCAAAGTCAAACTGAAGAGGAATCACAGTTCAGAAAGTGAAGACAGTGAAGTGGGAAACGATTCAGGATGTATGGCGTCAATGTCTGGACTGGAGAATCTACAGGTATATTTGTCCTTTTGTGAGGCATGAGAAATTGTCCCAAAGGTGGAAAAATACTATGAAGATGATGAAAACAAATTTGTGATGTCAAGAAAACACTCCCTGATCTCCCATCAAGCCCTTAATCACAACTTTGCATTTCTACCATTCAGCAGTGACTGCCTTAGGTCTGTGACTTTGTAATTGGATAATAATATCTTCCTCGTTACCATGTTGAGGGCATCATATGAGACTTCATTGTTCAGGATGTGAAGGCTCAGAATTTCCTTCAATAAAATTGCCTTAATTTTGTGACATGCCTCACACGTTATCTGCTCATTGAGCTCACATGGAGAATGTGGTAAATGGAGTCATTGTGGCTTGGAAGCAGTTCTGAAGACAATGTGAAAGGAGATAAAGGTTTAAGAGTAGCAACTTCCAGCAGCAGCAGCAGCACAGCCTCCAGATGGGGAAGGGTAAGATAAAGAGCCACCAACAAGGCAGAGCAGAATAATTAGGCTCACATCCTACAAGGCTTGCTGTCAATATCGTCAACAGTCTAAAAGACAGAGCAGAATGAAAAAAGATAGAGAAGGCACTAATTAAGCTTGTCCTATGTATCATTTGCAAACTGTGTCATCTGCTGAAGGAGAACGTGTACTCTGAAGGACTTTAGATTACTTACAGTGTGGAAACAGGCCCTTTGGCCCAACAAGCCCACACTGACCCAGAACCCACCCAGACCCATTCCCCTACATTTACCCCTTCACCTAACACTATGGGCAATTTAACATGGCCAATTCACCTAACCTGTATATTTTTTTGGACTGTGGGAGGAAACCGGAACACCCAGAGGAAACTCATACAGACACGAGGAGAATGTGCAAACTCAACACAGAGAGTCGCCTGAGGCGGGAATTGAACCCGGGTCTCTAACGCTGTGAGGCAGCAGTGCTACCCACTGTGCCACCGTGCCGTCCAGGGGCTACCAAGGTCACAGCAGCCTGGCATTTTAAGCTGCTTGTTTCAAGAAGCAATCCTTCACCCATGAACATATCTATGATATCATTTTTGCTATTTTCTCCAGGACATATGTTTTCATATCATTTCCCAGTGACAATGACAGTTAAGCAGCTCAGGCTGAGGGAATTCCAACTGTTGCTGGTTACTTCCACGTGCGGAGTGCTGTGTCCACACTGGTTTGGAAATTTCCTATCATCAACGTACCAATCTTGTGGACAGAAATTACTTGCACTCAGGTTAAACCACCACTGGTCAACTCGCTCTCATAAGAGAGCAGTACTATGGGACAATGGCTACTTTATATCAAAACACATTGCAGAAAATAAAAGCTCATTATGTAGGAGAGTATTTTTGCAGAGATAGGAATTTGGCTGGTTAAGAAGAAGCAAAGAGAAGGTTTACATGGACATTTTTTTCAGGTTAGCGAGACGTAACAAATGGGGTGCCACAAGGAGTGATGTGCTGAGAGTTCAGCTTAATTACAATTTATATAAATGACTTCAATGAAAGGACTGAAGGTTTGGCTGCCAAATTTGAAGCTGACACAAAGACAGTGAAAGGGATAAAAAGGCAACAAAAAACACTGATAGATTCATAGAATGAGCAAATTTGGGGCAAATGGTATACAGTATACAATCATGTGAGGAAAGTGAAATTTTCACTTCTGGCAGAAAAGATATAAATGGTACAATCAGATCAGATCGAAATAGAGAGCAGTCTTGAGGGGCTGAATGGCTTATTTTTGTTTATAATTTGTACCTTCATATGTGCATAAGCATCTTTGTACCTCCTAATTGATTGGAACCTTTCTCAAAGCCAGGAAATTTTAGAAAATTAAAACCAATCTATCAACTTTGTGACTAGTCTTTTTTTTTAAGACTCGAGGATAAATTCCTGTAGAACTTGAGGAATTGTCGGCCCATAGCTCCAAATTTTACTGAGCAACATCTTCCTGCTGATTTGTTGAGTTATAGAGTCATACAGTCATAGAGAAATACAGCATGGAAACAGACCCTTCAGTCCAACTCGTCCATGCCGACCGGATATCCTAAATTAATCTAGTCCCATTTGCCAGCACTTGGTCCACATCCCTCTAAACACTTCCTATTCATTTACCCATCCAGATGGCTTTTAAATGTTGTAGTTGTACCAACCTCCACCACTTCCTCTGGCAGCTTCCTCCATTCCTTCCATTTTTTGACTTACAGCTAATTCTAGAATATCACTTTTGCCCTCTAGAATTAAGATCAATGCAAAATATCTGTTTGATTTCCTGCCATTTCCTTGTTTTCCATTACTGATTCACCAAACTCCACTTTCTAGAGGACCATGCTCACTTTGTTAACTCTTTTCCTTGTAAACTAGCTATATAAACTCTTAATTGTTTTTATATTGTCATGAGCTTCTTTGCTCATAATTTTGCTTCTTAAGGTTTTAGTCATTAATTTGTGGGGGGGTTTTTTACCATTCTGTCCAATCTTCTGATCTGCCAACCACCTTTGCACAATTATATGCTTTCTCCTTAAATTTGATACTATCTTTAACTTTGTTTTAGTTAACTACAGAAGGTGGCTTCTCCTTTAGGAACTTTCCTCTCCTCAGAACATATTTTGTGTTTTTGTGTATCCTGAAATACCCCATGAGTTTTTATCACTGCATCTCTATTATCCAATTCCTTAAACTAATTTGCCAGTTCACTTTGTTTAATTCTGCTTCTGTCTCCTCATAATTGCAACCGATGACGACTCCATCACCTTAGAGGAGTGCACAGTGTCAGTGATTTGCAACGTTAGCAAGTGTATTGACAATGTCACTGTGACCAAAACCATCACTTCTCACCCCAACCAGAAGCCATGGGTGACCACAAAGGTGTGCGAGCTGCATCAGAGAGGCAAAGTGTGTACACTCACAGAGAATATGCAGCCATTTCAGGACAGCGGTGATACACGGAGCATGTGGAAGGGCATCCAGGCCATCACCAACTACAGAACAGTATGGTATGCATGAGCTGGTGATGCCGCCCTCCTGGATGAGTTGAACAACTTCTATGCATGGCTTGAGGCACAAAATGATATGGCAGCAAGGACCCTCCCCCCCCCTCACCACCAACCCCCCCCCACCAACCCCCCCATGACCAGGTGCTGTGCCTTACCGCGGCCGACATGAGGGAAACTCGATGCAAAGTCAACTCACGTAAGGCTGCTGGACCAGATAATATTCCTGGCAGAGTGCTCAGTCTCACAGATATCTTCAACATCTCCCTGAGCTGCGCCATAGTTCCAACATGCTTTAAGGCCGACACCATCATCCCCATGCCGAAGAAACCTTCAGCATCCTGTCTGAACAACTACCGCCCTTACACCCATCATGTGAGGTGCTTTGAGAGGCTGGTGATGAGGCATAGAAAGACCCTGCTGCCCCCCTCACTGGACATCCTGCATTCGTGTATCGACCCAACCACTCAACAGACGATGCCATTTCCACCACCCTTAATCTGGCCTTCACCCACCTGGAGAAGAAGGACACTTACGTCAGACTACTGTTCATTGACTTCAGTCCTGCATTTAACACTATCATTCCTCAACACCTGATTGGAAAGCTGAGTCTGCTGGGCCTAAATACCTCCCTTTGTAACTGGATCCTGGACTTCGTGATTGGGAGGCCTCAGTCAGTCTGGAATGGGAACAGCACCTCCAACCCCATCACACTGAGCACATGGGGGGTGTGCAGGGCTGTTTGCTCAGTCCACTGCTGTTCACCCTGCTGACACACGACTACGCAGTGATGCACAGCTCGAATCACATTATCAAGTTCGCTGATGAAATGACTGTAATGGGTCTCATCAACAGGAACAATGAGTCAGCATACAGACAGGCGGTGCAGCGGCTAACAGACTGGTGCAGAGACAAAAACCTGTCGCAGAATGTGGACAAGATGAAAGAGGTGGTTGTTAACTTCAGGAGAGCATGGAGTGACCACTCTCCACTGGACATCGACAGTGCCCCTGTGAAGATCGTGAAGAGCACCAAACTTCTTGGTGTACACTGGGCCGAAAATCTCTCCTGGACCCTCAAAACCAGCTCCATAGCCAAGAAAGCCCAGCAGCGTCTCTACTTTCTGTGCAGTCTGAGGATCCTAAAACCCTGCAACAGATAGTGAGGACAGCTGAGAGGATCATTGGGGTCTCTCTTCCCTCCATTCCAGACATTTACACCACACGCTGCATCCGGAAAGCTAAGAGCACTGTGAAAGACCCACACCCCTCACTCAAACTCTTCTCCCTCCTGCCATCTGGCAGAAGATACCAGAGCATTTGGTGTCTCATGGCCAGACTGTGCAACAGTTACTTCCCCCAAGCCATCAGGCTCCTTAACACAGTATGATCAGACTCCTTCCCATCTGAAATTCTTTGCACAAGTTCGAATTGCTGCCAGAAAAATATCTATCATTTATCATTCTTCTATTATACTGTAACGTGTGTGTTTTGCACTTCTTATGCACTTTATGCCGTGTACAATCATGTAATTTGTGCTGTCCATGTAGCACACTCAGTCCTGGAGGAACACTGTCTAATTTTTTACTGTATCAGTTGTATCTAGTAGAAAAGACTAATAAAAAGCTACTACTACTCCTATTACTTACATTTAAAATATTAGTCTTGGATCCATTCTTCTCTCCCTAAATCTGAATGAAAAATGTAATCATGTAACGATTGCAGATACCGAGAATGGCTTCACAATGAGGTCTTCATTGGTCCTATCATGTTGGATAATGTCAAGTCAGCTACATTCTGCACTCTGGTTTACTCCAGAAGGTATTGTTCTAACTAACCACCACCAAAACATTTCATGAATTTCTCAAAAGTTCTCAAATGCCTACTTGCGGAACGTTTCAGAGAACACCTCTAGGACACCCGGATCAACCAAACCAACCATCCCATGGCACAACACTTCAACTCCCCCTCCCACTCCACCAAGGACATGCAGGTCCTTGGACTCCTCCATCGCCAGACCATAGCAACATGACGGCTGGAGGAAGAGCGCCTCATCTTCCACCTAGGAACCCTCCAACCACAAGGGATGAACTCAGACTTCTCCAGTTTCCTCATTTCCCCTCCCCCCACCTTGTCTCAGTCCCAACCATCGAACTCAGCACCACCTTCCTAACCTGCACTCTTCTTCCTGACCTCTCTGACCCCACCCCCACTCCGGCCTATCACCCTCACCTTAACCTCCTTCCACCTATTGCATTTCCAATGCCCCTCCCCCAAGTCCCTCCTCCCTAGCTTTTATATTAGCCTGCTTGGCACACTTTCCTCAGTCCTGAAGAAGGGCTCATGCCCAAAACATCGATTCTCCTGCGCCTTGGATGCTGCCTGACCTGCTGCGCTTTTCCAGTGACACATTTTCGGCTCCTTTCTCAAATATTTGCCCATTTGATTTTTCTGATCTATCTGTAGATTAAAATCCCTCCATGGTTATCACAGTATCTTCTGACAAGCTCCAATTATTTCCTCCTTTATTCTCTATCCTATCACATGGTTAGAGTTATGAGGCCTGTAAACTAGATCCACAATTGACCTCTAGCCTTTATTATTTCTCGTCTCTACCCTGATGTGTCTACATCCTGGTTTCCTGTATTTAGGTCATCCCTCTATAATGTGCTAAGACCATCACTAATTAACAGAGCCATTCCTTTTCCTTTCCATTGTTTGCTAGTCTTCCTAATGATCATGTACTGCTCAACATTTGATCTATGTCATCCTACAGCTATGTCTCTGCACTGCTATCAGATTATCCTTCTTTATTTCAATTGACGTTTATTTCAAATGCTACTTGTATTCAGATACATTGTCTTTAGAGTTATTCTTTTATCATTTTTATCACCTCTACCTCTATCTTGATTTACTCTAAAATTTACATTATCTGTCCCCACTATAATGGTTTATCATTTTCCACATTAATACCATTCTCCCTTCCCTAATCTTTACTCCTTGATTTATTATATCTTTCCAAATTTGATCGCTTGCCCTGCTATTTAATTTAATACCCCTCTACGTTTCTGACCATGTGCCTTGCTAGAATGCTGGTTCCAGCACAGTTCAGATGTGGACTGTCTGACTGGTCCAGCCCCCACTTCTTCCAGATCTGGTGCAAGTGGCCCACTAACCAGAACCCACTTCTCCCACACTAGTTTTTGAGTCATGCACTTGTCTCTCTGATTTGGTCTATATGAAGCCAATTTACTTGTTGCTCACACTTCCTGTAAACACAGTTGCTCTGGATAACTCTGACATCCAGGAGCTCCCACATGCTGCAGCCATGAGACATTTTCTGTCTTGCCACCGTTAATGTGTTTTAAGTAATTAATTAATTAATTATGTTATTCGAGTATTTATTTTCCCTTTTTATATATTTTATCAACCTTAACACAAGTTCCTCTGCTACAGTGTTTTAAAGCTTAGGAGTTAAAACTAAAACCTTAATTCCTTACCAGTTACTCACCAAGCATTTAGTTTCTTCCCTGTCATAGAGCAAGGACCATTTTCCACAGGATGAAAAAGTTAAAAGATTAAAAAAACAAAAGAGCACTTCTTTCCTCCCTTCATCTAGTCTCTTCCTCATCCAAATCCTAGCATGACATGCATAAATGTATATCCTCTGAGTTAGCTCAGCCCCAGAAGTAGGGGAAACAGTTAAACCTACCATCTCAGTAACACACTGCATTATCAACCTTGATTGTGTGCTTCAATTCTGGGATTGTATTCAATGCCTTCTCACAGAGACATTTCACTAAGCAGGACAACAGCAAGTGGAGACCTCACCTTCAGTCCCTATCCTGAATAATTCAAGAATAGGAATGCTGATGGACGTCATATCATCACTGCTGCCTACTGAGGCCTTTATGTTGGCAGTTAATGTCCACTGAAGCTTTCATCCACTTAGAGGTGGGTGGAGAAATTCGTCATGCGGGAAGTCTGAAAAGCAAACCATGTTGGAGTTGCTTGTAGGCTTCCAGGTGGAGTGGGAGAAGGATCCTTATTGATGAGTACTCAGGTTCTTATCATCAGGTCCAATGCTGGGAAGGACCATCCTTTGCCTTTGCTGCCAATTTTCCTGTCCCTCCTGCAACCTAATTCCATGGTATCACCTCATGCCTTACTAACCTGTGGCCAGTATCCCTTTGTGGGATCTTGGGTGGGTGGAATATCAGCAGCTCTCACTGCCTCTTTGTGGCATTGCCTCCAATGACAGGTATCAGCCTCTCATTGGCTGGCACCTCTCGATAGGGTAGTTATTTGTCCCTGAAGTCCAGCAGTTCACAGTTGAGTGCTTGGGAGACATTATAATAGAATGGGCCTTCCCAAAAGGACATAACACCAAGCTCTCATTGGCATACAAGACTCCCATTGTCTCCATTAAATACTGCCTCTGGACTAGAACTACAGCCCATAACTTTTGGAATTCGAGGTAAGCATATTACCATGAAGCCGCAGCTAACTCTAAACTAAACCCTCATTTAGCACAGAAAAAGTGTTGCTGGAAAAGCGCAGCAGGTCAGGCAGCATCCAAGGAACAGGAGAATCGACGTTTCGGGCATAAGCCCTTCTTCAGCCCTGAAGAAGGGCTTATGCCCGAAACATCGATTCTCCTGTTCCTTGGATGCTGCCTGACCTGCTGCGCTTTTCCAGCAACACATTTTCAGCTCTGATCTCCAGCATCTGCAGTCCTCACTTTCTCCTCATTTAGCACAGTCTTTCCACCAATTGCTTTCAATTCAGAATCCTCAGAATACTCCATCCCTTCAAATTAAACAACAGAAATTTGCAACGAGATTGTGTGAGAATATGATGAGTCCAACATGTTATGCCACAGAATGAGAGAACATACAGGGTGCCACACAACATTGCTGCAATTGTAAACTCGCTATCCAATGATGTGGTGCAGGGCGGCTTGGCACATCTTCATAAGGAAGAACTGAAAATAAACAGTACTGCTTTGTGCTGCTTGCAACATATACTAACGGCATTACAGTAGGACATTTGGCAGAGGTCTGCCAGGAGACATACTTGTATATTGTTACGTGACAATGATGAATGGAGGATTTAGAGTAGCAATATCCTGGCAACCGTATTTTGCCAGTGGAGGTGACCAATCTGTTCACCTCCTGTGTCATTAATTTGTTTCAGAGTTCCACAGGGATTATCATAAAAATGACTTGGTGCTCCATGTACAGGTTTACTCTACTGTGAACATGCACATTGATCAAGACAGCAACTCATTACATCTGTTCCCTATGAACAAAGCAACAACAGCAAACACAACATGAATTTCTTGAGATTCCAGGATCTCTTGTGTTTCTAGCTTATTGGCTCTATCAATCTGAAATAGCCACATTCTCACATCAGGATTATGACCTAACAAACCCTCCTGCTGATGTTTAATCTGGCTCATCACATTCTCATGGCATGAAGCCTATCGACCTGAGTAAACAGTAGGAAGAGCTCATCGACATCCCAGTCTAGATAATCCCATTGGATTTGAAACTCTACTGTCTGATATTAGTAAGAAACACATTAATATGCCCAACCAAAACTCTTCTGCCTGCTATTGAAGACGTTAATTCACTCATTGTAAATGTGGCATTATGTTTATTAAAATAATGGAGCAAAACATTTCGCACAAATGGGTTTGTTACTAATCATGATTTCATCCACTGGATACTGTCAACATGATCATTTATGAATAAAGAGAAAGTAAATTGATGACTATAATGTGATTCTAGACACAAAGTTCTTTTAGACTGATCAGAAATTTAACTGGTGCAGAGTTTCATTTTGCATGCTTCAAGCTGACTGGGTTGTGCATAATTGTCACTTTATAGCTGTAAAATACCTTAAATTTCTGACAAAATGAGTGAGCACATTCATCCTTCAAAACAATTGCATTTTAATAGACTGGTGATTTCAAGTTATTTTCATTTAAAACCGTCACTGACATGCATCAAAACTATTTATAAGCACAAACTCTGTCAATCACGGCAACTAGTTGTTTCAGTCAAGTGCTCCTTGCAATCACTGTAACTAATGACTGCTCTAGGCTTACACTTCTGGCAATATACAAGTACTTATTTGGAACTGAAAATATCTAGAAATCAGAAGTATCTTTTTCAGAAAGACAAATGTGCACACTAAAACACTTCTGAACCATAAAACATCAGGAAAATTTAATCGGACAATTTTAATCACATCTAAAGAGCCGAGGCACATCTAGACAAATGTTCAGAGAACTCTTTTTAACAAAGTTGAATTGCTACAGCTCACGCGATGATTCGTAATATGTGCATTCCAATTTAATAACAAGTAGGGAAGAAATGTCAGAAATAAAACTTGTCAATCAGATCATGGACCCCAAAAGCAAATTTTATCTTTCCTCTAGCTTACTCCATAAGCCAAGGGTGAAATATTTTCTGAAAACACATCAGGTGGAAAACTTATTCTTATCCTCTGCCAATTGTATATTTGAACCAAATACAGTCATAAAGTCATGGAGATGTCCAGCACAGAAGCAGACTCTTCAGTCCAACTCGTCCATGCCGACCAGATATCCTAAAATAATCCAGTCCCATTTGCAAGCACTTGGCCCATATCCCTCTAAATCCTTCCTATTCATATACCCATCCAACATGTTTTTAAATGGTGTCATTATACCAGCTTCCACCACTCATCTGGCAGTCCATTCCATATATGCACCACCTGTTGTGTGAAAGAGTTAGGAGATAGAAAAGAACATTCCAGATTAAACTTCAGCTGAATTTTCTTTGTCTCCCACTGAGTGCAGTCCTCATCTTTGCTTGGTTAGATTCATTAATTTTCCATACAAGGTCCCACCTTCTCAACCCCTTCCCTCATTTGCAGCACAGTGACCCTCAGGTTAAGCCAGCTTCAGTTGTCTCTCTGTAATGAGAGAGCAGCCCTTTAGTCCTCTGAGATTATGGCAACTTTAGCTTTACCTTAAAGCAACAGAGGCCTGAATGAGAGGAAGGGACTTGTCAGAAGCTTGAAGAACTTACAGACATGGAGAGGTGCAAAGCAATGAATGAGTTTAAACACAAAGATGAGAAATTTAAATTTTTGAATTTCGCAGACTGGAAGCCAATGAAGGCTGGAAAAGAACGCTTTAATAGCTGAACAGCACTCCGCCTATGCTTTACATTTAAGTTTCCTTAATCATCATTGAGCTGTAACCTTTCCTTTTGCTGAAATAAGTGTTACGTTACAACACACAACATATACAAGTGGTGAAACTGAAGGAACTGAAGCTCACACCGGATGGAGATTGGGAAGCTAGTCAGGAAAATGTTAGAAAAATCTAATAGAGCAGTGACAGATGCGTGACTGTGGGTTTCAGTGACAGCTGGTCTGAAGCAGAGGGAGAAACAGGTTGCTTTTATAAAGACCGAATATAAAATCAGATGCTCAGCTCAGGATGGAATATGATCATTCTTGTGAATAGCCTCATTCGACCTGAGACAATGGTCAGGGAAGGGAAGTTTACAGCATGGGCTAAAAATGATGGCTCGAGTATTTCAATTGCTTAACCGGAGGATATAGGTCTCTTCCAAGACTGGATAGTAGTCTAGCACAAAGACAATGGCTGGTGTGAGGAATGTGGTGGAAATGTACAGCTGGTGTAGCAGCAGAGTGTACAAGAGCATGGAATGTATGTCAAGCACTGATTCTTGGAGACTTTGCAGGGCATCATGCAGGGTTGGGTAAAGAAACTATTCCGTGAGATGCTTTGGGTTGCAATTGGATACAGGGATGGAATGGATAAGGTGGGTGATCCGCTCCACAGGTATTTGTAACAATAAAAATAATATCCACCTCTTAAAGCAATGGTATTCTTTCATAATCTTTCAAAGGTTAGAACACAACAGGCCAGCTTTGTTTCGTCTTGTACATCGACATGTGATTTGAGGCAGAGTGTCTAAGAGCACAGAATGCTGTGTCCAGACAGTGATATCTGAGACAGCTACTGACAAGAGTGAACGGCACATATGATAACCATGCTCTGTTGAAACCTCTTTGCCACATCAAGTACAGGGCACATGAAGAAACACTGGGCCATCCACTACTAATCCTTTTTACATTGTGTAGAATTAAATCACCACTTGTCACATCTTAATGTAACAACATAATGTACATGTGATCAATCCTGCGTTACACTGATATTTATCATAGTATTAGAGAACACTTAAGGGAGGCGTAACGCAATATATTAACATCACTCTGCGTTAACATTAAATAATCAAATCCTGCTATTTCAAACTCAGATTATAATTTTATTTTTTATGTGTAATAACTATGCTTTGCAATTAAACCTTTCTTGATTATCTTTGCGTTGTAACCTATTTTGCTGAAATAAGTGTTATTTTTGCAGTACGTTAGCAATTTAGGTTTATATGCCACATTGAATTGTCTAAATAATGTAGGTCACCTGGAGACATACTCATCCATTCATAGAACAAATAATGTGTTGCAAAATATCAATCAGCACATAATCTTTGACCTTGGTTTAGTATTGACGACCTACAACGGGGCGAGCTCAAGATTAATAAACTCTTTGTATACTAGAGCACAACCATATTATATTTATTTAACCTGCATCACTGCGTTTTGTAGCACAATAGAATTACTTAATTAGATACATAATTAGGAGTTCTGGTACACGCTCACGCAAAACGCTGAACAACATCAAGGAGAATTGAATATCTGTACCATGCATAATCTTAGAGCTTCTTGATATAATTTTCAACCAATGCATTTTGTTGTATTAGAATAAAAATCCAGTTTGCAACATTTTTGATAGACTGATGAAAAGATTATGTTGTTCATGCAAATTTGTATTCAATCAACTTTATAATCCCTAACGTGAATACCACAAGATCAAAACATGACAGTTATTAACAGCAGTGAAGAGTCATCTGAGCATTCTAGATTAGCATTTTCAACACGGTTAGGACAATAAATATTAGGGCTTTAATCACACTTTATATTTTGCTCTTTTAATTCAATTGTTACTGAAACTGAAGTGCAAAAACAAAAATAGAAAATCTGAACCAGGTGGCAGTCAAAAACATTTTCCATAACTACCACGGTGCAAAACTAATGTATTCGCTAATAACAGACAAAACAATCAAAGTGTTCCAGAGACATTGGGTGAATTCTTTCAGTCACAGCAAAGTTCCATTTCTGAAGCTGAGAAAAAAAGTCGAGCCCCCTTACCCATTTTGAGAAGAGGAAAGGCCAAGTGGCAGATTGCCAATGGCAGCCAGACAAGGATCTTAGCACCCAAGGGGGCTATTGGTCCAATCAGAAGGCAAAAGGCTCAGCAACTTGCATTGGCCATTGTTGAGTTTGTCAATCCAGCCAGAAGCATTCTTGAAAAGCAGGTAATTGCGTTTGTTGGAAACCAAGCTCAAGACAGCAGACCTCCAAAGGAAGGATTCCAAATACCAGCCTTAACTGTACCCTCGGGACAACCATTGGTGTCAGGAGTCTCCATGTTGGCCATGGACTGCCCACAAAGGAGGGCCTCACCACCCCCAAATATCCCTGGAAGACTTTCCAGTTTAACTCAGTGGTTTTCCCAATACAGCATTGATGAAGTCTTCCAAATAATTAAAGAATTGCAGCATCATGAGAGAAAGTAGTGAGAAAAGAGATTACATTTTGGTAATGATGTGTCTGCAGTTGAGAAGCTTGTCATTCTTTGACATCTAGTTGAATATTTCCTGGCTCTCAGCCAAAGTTTCTTAGAAATTCACAAAATCTTAACTGAGAGAAACCGGAAAAGCCAAATGCTGCTCATCCAGTTTCTCCCAGTTAAGATTTTGCGAATTTGTATGAAACTTTGGATGAGAGCCAGGAAATATTCAACTAAGTGTCAAAGAATGATAAGCTTCTCAACTGCAGACACATCATTACCAAAATGTAATCTCCTTTCCCACTACTTTCTCTCATGATGCTGCAATTCTTTAATTATTTGGAAGACTTCATCAATTGAATTGACATTGATCTCTGAGACTGAACGTTTCATTACCACAGATTCTCATCTACAGCAAAGCTCATGAGCAGCAGCTTAGATTTTATTGCATTTTGTCGGTTGTTTAGCAACACTGAATTAGTTTTCTTCAGATTTTGTAGTGACTCCGGGTATCTGCTACCTACCTCTAACGTTACTGTATCTTCATACCTAAGAAAAGTGATACCATAGTCATGCATAAAGAAAGATACTTCTACAAGTGCTCTTAAAATATTCCTAACCAAATACATAATATGGTATTTTTAAAATTTTAATAATTAAATAATTTTAAATCACATTACACGAGACAAAAATCCCAATAGGCAATTCAAAAAAATTCTATTAACTGAAAAGATCATTAAATAGATATTAGAAATGTATTGCATTTGGAAATGTCCAGCAAAGTGGGGAGGCCAGCAAGCAATGGCCCAATGCAGGGGTGGGGGCAGTGGCCTGGTGTGGAGTCGGTGGGGGGGGGGGGGGGGGGAGCAGAGGCCTGGTGTAGGAACAGGAGGCAGAAGTTTAATGCAGGAGCAGGGCGCAGCAACCAGATGTGGAAGCAGGAGCAGAATCCTGGTGCGGGAGCAGTGGCAGCAGCCTGGTTTGGGAGCAGGGGGCAGTGGCCTGGTGTGGGAGCAGGGGAGCAGCCTGGTGCGGGACCAGTGGCAGCGACTTGGTGCAAGAGTGGGAGCACTGGCCTGGTGTGGGAATGGGAGCAGTAGCTTGGTGTGGGAGTGAGACCAAAAGCCTGGTGCTTGAGCAGGGGCAGATACCTGTGTGGGAGCAGGAACAGAGGCCTGATGTGGGAGCTGGGGCAGTGTCTTGGTGCGAGAGTAGGGGCACTGACATGATGTGTGAGCAGGGGCAGTGGCCTGGTGCAGCAGCGGGGATAGGAGCTTGGTGCGGGTGTAGGAGCAGATGCCTGATGCAGGATTCAGAGCAATGGCCTGATTGGGAGAAGGGGTAGCAGCCTGGTGTGGGAGCAGGAGCAGCAGCCTGGTGTGGGAGCAGAGGTCTGGTGCAGGAGCAGGTGCAGCAGCCCGGTGCAGGAGCAGAGGCCTGGTGTGGGAGTGGGTGTTGAGGCCCATTGCGGGAGCAGAGGCCTGGTGCAGGAGCAGGTGCAGAAGCCTGTTATGGGAGCGGGGGACAGAGGCCTGTTGCAGGAGCAGGGGGCAGAGGCCTGGTGTGGGAGTGGGACCAGTCCTGGTGCGAGAGTAGGAACAGCCTGGTAATGGAGTGGGGGAGCGGCCTGGTGTGGAAATGGGTGCAGGCCTGGTGTGGGAGCGGGGGAGTGGCAAGGTACTGGAGTGGGGACAGGCCTGTGCAGGAACAGGCCTGGTGCAGGAGTTGGGGTACTGACTGGTGGAGGTGCAGGGGACGGCAGCCTGGTGCGGGAACGGGGGAGCGGCCTGTTGTGGGTGCAGGAGCGGGAGCAGGCCTGGTGTGGGACTGGGGGAGCAGCCTGGTGTGGGAGTGGGGGTACGGCCTGATGCAGGAGCGGGGTGTTTGGACTGGTGGAGGTGCAGGGGGTGGCAGCCTGGTGCAAGAACAGAGGAGTAGTCTGGTGCAGGAGCGGAGGCAGCAGACTGGCGTGGGAGTGAGAGTAGAGGCCTGGAGCGAGAGCAGAGACCTAGTCCAGGAGTGGCGGCAGCAGCCTGGTGCAGGAGGGGCGGTAGAAGCCTGGTATGAAGCATATGGAGTGCCAGTGTCAGATCATGTGGGACTCCCTGTGCTGGTCTGCTGCAGACAGCCCTTGGAGAGACACTGTGACGTTTGTCTTCTTAACTTTGCGCCTTGTTTCCCTGACCTACAGTTATGCCATGTATAGCGGTACTGTAACTTTTCTTTTCTTCATTTCTCTATTCTATAACTAAGGATTTTACCTAGGTACTCTCTACCTAAGATGGCGCTGTGTGTTGGTGACATTGTTACACTGTAACTAATCTTGTAACTGAAGAGTTCTACCCTAGGTTCCTTTGTAGCTAAGATGGTGCTGTAAGTTGTGACTTATAAACTTTTCATGAGTACATGTGACAATATGTTAATTCAATTCCATTCAATTCAATTCAATGTATGTTTTCTATTTGCAGTGTCTTTATCAATCCCTTTTCCTTCAGCTCTATGTTTTTTTTAAAATAAGAAGTGGTGGTGTTGGGGGTAATGTATTAGCATGGATAAAAGATTGATTAACTAATGGGAGACATAGTTGTGACGAAGGTGTCATGTTCAGGATGGCGGCCTGTAACTAGTAGAATGCCGTATGGATCAGTGCTGGGGCCATAATTATTCCAATACCTATATATACTAATGAGTTGGATGAGGAAAGTGAATGTACTACAGCCAGGATGACACAAACATAGGTGCCAAGGCAAACCATGAGAATGATAAAGATTTGGAGAGGAATATAGACAGATTGAATGTGTGGCCAAGAAATTGGCACATGGAATATAACATGGGAAAATATGAGATTATGCATTTTGGCAGGAAGAATAGAGGAGCCTCATATTATTCTAACGGGGAAAGACTGCTGAAAGCTGCAGCACAGAGGGCCTTAGGGGTTCTCACGCATGTATCACAATGAGCTCACATGCAAGTTCAGCAGGTAATAGGAAAGGCAAATGAACTACTGCCTTTATTTCAAAAGGGAATGGAATATAAATATTGGGAGCTGAAAATGTGTTGCTGGAAAAGCACAGCAGGTCAGGCAGCATCCAAGGAGCAGGAGAATCAACGTTTAGGGCATGAGCCCTTCTTCAGGAATGAGGAAAGTGTGCCAAGCAGGCTAAGGTAAAAGGTAGGGAGGAGGGACTTGGGGGAGGGGCGTTGGAAATGCGATAGGTGGAAGGTGGTTAAGGTGAGGGTGATAGGCCAGAGTGGGGGTGGGGGCGGAGAGGTCAGGAAGAACATTGCAGGTTAGAAAGGTGGTGCTGAGTTCAAGGGTTGGGACTGAGACAAGGTGGGAGGGAGGGGAAATGAGGAAACTGGAGAAATCTGAGTTCATCTCTTGTGGTTGGAGGGTTCCTAGGCGGAAGATGAGGCGCTCTTCCTCCAGCCGTCGTGTTGCTATGGTCTGGCAATGGAGGAGTCCAAGGACCTGCATGTCCTTGGTGGAGTGGGAGGGGGAGTTGAAGTGAAGAGTTGAGGTGGTTGGGTTTGTTGGTCCGCGTGTCCCAGAGGTGTTCTTTGAAACGTTCCGCAAGTAGGCGGTCTGTCTCCCCAATATAGAGGAGGCCACATCGGGTGCAGCGGATGCAGTAAATGATGTATGTGGAGGTGCAGGTGAATTTGTGGCGGATATGGAAGGATCCCTTGGGGCCTTGGAGGGAAGTAAGGGGAGGAGGTGTGGGCGCAGGTTTTGCATTTCTTGCGGTTGCAGGGGAAGGTGCCGGGAGTGGAAGTTGGGTTGGTGGGGGGTGTGGACCTGACGAGGGAGTCACGGAGGGCGTAGTCTTTTCAGAACGCTGATAGAGGAGGGGAGGGAAATATAAGCGTTCCTATCAGCGTTCTGAAAAGCCTCCCCATCTGTGTTCCGAAAAGACCTCCCCTATCAGCGTTCTGAAAAGATATATTTCCATCCCCTCCCCCATCAGCATTCCGAAAAGATATATTTCCCTCCCCACCCCTATCAGCGTTCTGAAAAGACCACTCCCTCCGTGACTCCCTCGTCAGGTCCACACCCCCCACCAACCCAAACTCCACTCCCGGCACCTTCCCTTGCAACCGCAAGAAATGCAAAACATGCGCCCACACCTCCCCCCTTACTTCCCTCCAAGGCCCCAAGGGATCCTTCCATATCCACCACAAATTCACCTGCACCTCCACACACATCATTTACTGCATCCGCTGCACCCGATGTGGCCTCCTCTATATTGGGGAAACAGGCCGCCTACTTGTGGAACGTTTCAGGGAACACCTCTGGGACACCCGGACCAACAAACCCAACCACCCCATGGCTCAACACTTCAACTCTCCCTCCCACTCCACCAAGGACATGCAGGTCCTTGGACTCCTCCATCGCCAGACCATAGCAACATGACGGCTGGAGGAACAGCGCCTCATCTTCTACCTAGGAACCCTCCAACCACACGGGATGAATGCAGATTTCTCCAGCTTTCTAATTTTCCCTCCCCCCACCTTTACTCAGTCCCAACCCTCGGACTCAGCACCGCTTCTTGACCTGCAATCTTCTTCCTGACCTCTCCGCCCCCACCCCCTCTCCGGCCTATCACCCTCACCTTAACCTCCTTCCACCTATCGCATTCCCATGCCCCTCCCCCAAGTCCCTCCTCCCTACCTTTTATCTTAGCCTGCTTGGCACACCCTCCTCATTCCTGAAGAAGGGCTCATGTCCGAAACGTCGATTCTCCTGCTCCTTGAATGCTGCCTGACCTGCTGTGCTTTTCCAGCAATACATTTTTCAGCTCTGATCTCCAGCATCTGCAGTCCTCACTTTCTCCTAGTTGATTTCTCCCTTCTGTTGTCAGGCAGATGTATATCCCTCCAGATTATCAGAAGCTCAATATCCCATCTAGGAAAGGATCATTTGACTGTGGTGCACACCCTGTTGATTCCAATCTTTCATCTTTTTTTTTCTTGATTTTGTACCTTTTAAATGCAGAAGTTGTAAACACATCATTAGAGTCATCATCATTCCCACTGAATGCAGATGGTTAAAAAAACCTGAACACTATATACTCATGCAATGAGTGGGTTAAAAAGCTGTCTACCAAACAGATGTCTGGACATTCAATGACTACCAGAATCTCCACTCTCCCAAGCATCACAGGCATAGATACCCATGAAATGGTCCATGCTGATTTGATCCATAGATGCGCATTTTTAGAGCAGTTTGCTTTTGTATTATTGGCACGTAGATGCTATGTGTTTAGAAGTATTATTTTGATATGTTTTGCCATTTGATTAAACCTGTTTATTCATCATGTTGACTGTATTCATGTGTTGGATAAAACATTAAATAAACATTTAATGAAACTATTAGAAAAACAATAGAGGACATTCTCAGTATCCTGGACAATGTTCCTCTATCAAGT
Organism: Chiloscyllium plagiosum; assembly: GCF_037043375.1. NCBI lineage: Eukaryota > Metazoa > Chordata > Chondrichthyes > Orectolobiformes > Hemiscylliidae > Chiloscyllium > Chiloscyllium plagiosum. Next base: position 42,046,992 of record NW_028270155.1, read on the forward strand.
AATAAAACCAGAAATGTAAACAAATTGACAAATTATTCACCTCATTACATTTTTATGCTGTTTGTACAAAAATTACTGAGATTGCTTATACAGATCACATTCAGACATTTATGGTCATTGTGCATCCTACATTTTATGTACTTGCAAGTGCTCCTTTACTTTATATCCAACCATGGATTTCAACCATACAATCACACCCTGAACTGCAGCTCTGCAAAAAGTTCCTTGTTTGAATTTTGTCCTGTATTCAATGCAAGTTAGCAGTAGTTGACACTTTTTTATGCCAATTTATAGAGGTGGTCATATCAACACGTCCCGCTATTACTCCAAAAAGTTTTAATAAAGAGTTGCATTTTTCATGTGGTCATGCAATTATTTCTCAAAAATAATGCAACCCTCAAATGAGATTATCAGACTACTCACCACTTATCCAAATTTACAGACTTGTTAGTAGTTTGGAAAGATGTTTGTATAACAATTAAAGTAGAATTCTAATTGTCTATGTTTCCTCATTTCTAATCACATGCAAGAAATTTTAGGATTTAAATCTACAGTTTGGTTTAGTTTTATTACATCATAACTCAAAAGGAAATTTAAGTCATTATTATTTGTGTAATTTCAGTTAGTTCAGTTAGACACAGTAAAAATTAAAACTAACAGCTAGGTTACACTATCTAGAATGTTAAATCTATTTAGGAGGTAGATCCATATTAATTATTGTCATTTGTGTCTCCCAGCAAAAATGCCATATTTAGTGTTTTCTCATAAGCTCATTTACTCCCAGCATAACGTTAAACCATCCAATTAATGTCTGGATGTAATCAAGCAAATTAAACATCTTAACAACTCAAAATTATACTTTGATCTTCTCAAGAACTCTGACTTGCATCTTACCATTAAAAATTGAATCAAAATGCAAAAAGGTCATAATTCAGGATTCTTGAACTTCACAATTTGAATGAAATAATGTAGTAAAAAGGAATGATCAATCGACTAAGAAAAGTAAGTTTATTAGTAACATGTTAAACTGTTATAGCTAAAGTTCTCAAATTTAATACACTTTTGAAAAGCTTGAACGCTCATAGGGTAAAGGGAATGCATGGCTTTGAAGTGAGGGAAATCATGTCTCACAAACTTGGTTGAGTTTTTTGAGCAAGTAACCAAAAAGCTTGAACTTTAGTAAAGCCTTTGAAAAGGTTCCTTGGGGTAGGCTAATTAGTAAAGTTAGATCACATAGGATTGAGGGTGAGCTTACCAATTGGATAAAAAAATTGGCTTCACGGTAGGAGACAGAGGGTGGTGGTGGGGGGTCATTTTTCAGACTGCAGGCCTGTGACCAGCAGTGCTCCGAAGGGATCGGTACTGGGTCCACTTTTGTTGTCACTTATATAAATGATTTGGATGAGAATAAAGAAGTCATGGATGGTAAGTTTGTGGATGACACCACAATTGGTGGTATAGTAGACAGTGAAGAAGGCTATCTAAGATTATAAGGAGATTTTGATCAATTCGGCCAATGGGCTGAGGAGTGGCAGATGGAGTTTAATTTGGACGAATGTGAGGTATTGCATTTTGATAAAACAAACAGGACAGGACTTATACCATTAATGGTAGGGCCCTGGGTAATGCTGTAGAACAAAGAGACCAAAGTGGTCAGCTACGTAATTCTTTGAAATTTGCACGACAGGTAGACAGAGTTGTTAAGGTGTTGTTTAGCATGCTTGCCTTCATTGCTCAGATATTTCAGTATGGGAGTTGGGACATCATCTTGAGATTGTACAACATGTTGGTGAGGCCTCTTCTGGAGTACTGCCTGCAATTCCTGTCACCCTGTTATGGGAAGGATATTATTAAACTGGAGCGGGTTCAGAAAAGATTGACCAGGATGTTGCTGAGAATAGACGTTTTGTGCTATAAAAAGAAGCCGGATAGGCTGGGACCTTTTTTCAATGGAGCACAGAGAAGTTGAAGAGAGGTTTATAAAATCATGAGGGGCATAAATAAGGTTAGTAGCAAAGATCTTTTCCCTAAGGTGGGGGAATTCAATACGAGGGGGACATACTTTAAGGTGAGAGGAGAAAGATTTAAAAAGGATATGAGGCACATTTTTTTTATACAGAGAGTGTTCAGTGTGTGGAATGAACTACCAGAGGAACTGGTACATACAGGTTCAGTTACAACATTTAAAAGATATTTTGATAAGTGCACGTACAGAAAGGTTTGAAAGGATATGGGCCAATTGCAGGCAGGTGGGACTAGTTTAGTTTGGGAAAATGGTCAGCATGGACTAGTTGGACCATATGATCTGTTTGCATGTTGTATGACTCTATGACTCTGTAAGTTGGAACACACAAAAAATGATGTTTGAGATTAAATGAACAGCACATCCATTCATTCTTTCAACTTGGGCAAGTAGTTTTCACATTAAACACAATCACTAAGAGTATTAAGTTCATATAAGATTAATTAGGAATCTATAAAAGCCACACGTACACCAAATATATGAGACTTTGAACCTGCAATGTGATAGAAGCCAGGTGGAGTGTGACATTTCATCTTACTAATGAGTTCTTTGATTTATTTATTTATATTTGTAACTCTGGAAGTACCAAATAGGAAGTAGAATAGAAGAAACCAGGACATGATCTTCCCAGGTGAGTAATCACCCTCCCACCTCCCCATCACAAACAGCTACTTTTGGAAGGCGGCAACAATTCCAATGTTTTCATGGATTTTAACCAATTATGTCCTATGAAAAATGTAGGAGCATTTTTAGATCCCATTCCTGTTTAACATCATGCACTTGAAGTAATTTTAATCAATTCATCCAGTTAAAAAGTTAAAGGCAAATTACTGCAGATGCAGGAGTTCGATTATATTACCAGCTTAACACTATACAATAAAGTTCAGAGTAGCACGGTGGCTCAGTGGTTAGCACTGCTGCCTCACAGCGTCAGAGACCCGGGTTTGATTCCAGCCTCAGGTGACCGCTTGTGTGGAGTTTGCACATTTTTCCCGTGTCTGCGTGGGTTTCCTCTGGGTACTCTGGTTTCCTCCCACAATCCGAAGATGTGCAAGTCAGGTGAATTGGCCATGCTAAATTGCCCAAAGTGTTAGGTGCATTAGTCAAAGGAAAATGGGTCTGGGTGGGTTACTCTTTGGAAGATTGGTATGGACTTGTTGGGCCGAAGGGCCTGTTTCCATGATGAATGGAATCTAATCTAAAGTTTGCTTTTTTTTCAAAATTTGAATCGTGTGGCTTTATTCTCTTAATAAGTTCCCTGGAATGCACAAAAATTTCCTTCAAATGGTAAATTACTGATCTCTAACTAGATAATATACATTTAGGGGTCTGATCCAGGAATATAACATAATTTGGTGTTCTTGTAGGATTTAAAATCTAGACAATGTGAATGCAGAGGCTAAGAATGGTGAAGATTTTCATAGTGAATTTTAAGTTTCATACTGAAACAAAATGATTTCATCAGTTGCTATCATTCTTCCAGAGAGAACATTTGTTGTGGTTCTGTTCGCCGAGCTGGAAGTTTTTGTTGCAAACGTTTCGTCCCCTGGCTAGGCGACATCATCAGTGCTTGGGAGCCTCCTGCGAAGCGCTTCTTTGATGTTTCCTCCGGTGTTTATAGTGGTCTGTCCCTGCCGCTTCCGGTTAACCGGACAGACCACTATAAACACCGGAGGAAACATCAAAGAAGCGCTTTGCAGGAGGCTCCCAAGCACTGATGATGTCGCCTAGCCAGGGGACGAAACGTTTGCAACAAAAACTTCCAGCTCGGCGAACAGAACCACAACAACGAGCAACCGAGCTACAAATCTTCGCACAAACTTTGAAGAGAACATTTATCGCTGAGTGATTTGTAAAAATTAACAAAAGCTAGGATGATAGAATTTTGCAAAAAAATTGATGTTATATTTCAAAGCAAGGTTCAAGAAAGCAGTTGAGTAATAGTGCAGAACCTCGGACTGGTAAAAAGAAGAGTTGGTTTTAATTGGAATGCAATGTGTGCTGACTAGAATTAAGTGGCAAATGAAGTAATTTGAATTAAAAAGGAAATAGAAATAGGAATAAGAAAAATTAAACTTGGAAGAGAAAGGTAAGTGTTTGAACTTGAACTCCAGAGACAAAAGATAGGAAAGAGAAAATGAACTTCAGAGGGAGAAATAAATCAGTAAGTATGAATTACATATGGAAGATTAGATAAGGATAAAACTTAAGTTAATTTACAGACAGAAAATAAGCCTAGTAGTTTGGGTCAGGAGAAAAATCTGATTCAGAAATTTGATTTAACCAAAAATATTCATTTTATTCCTCATTTTTTGAAAAAGCACAACTTTGAGAAAGTTGCCAAATAACTAGGGGTCACAATTTCAAGATTGTCAGCAAGAGAGCTAGGAGTGAGATGAAGAAAAACTTGTTAGGAATTGGAATGCACTACCTGGAAGAGTGGTAGAGGCAGATTCCACAGGAGGTTTTGAGCAGGAGATATATTTGTAAGTGATGAATTTAGAGGGTGGTGGAGATAGAGCTGGAGAATGAGACCAACTGGGTAGCTCTTTCAGGAGCTAGTACAATGGGTCAAAAGACCTCCTTCTATATTGTAAAAGTCTATGATTCTCGGATAGCGTAGGATTCATGATTCTTATGCGACAAAGTGTCTTGTTTGGTAAAGTTGTGGATGTTTATCCTAATCTTTCAGAAAAACAGTCCTCAGATTATGAGATGATTAAAGGTATGACAATGTTCCTGGAGTTTATCAATTTAATTTTAGGACTGTAAAGATAAAATCCCAGAAAGACATTTGTTGAATTCGGTAGGCAACAAGTACCATCATGAGCTCAATAGTTTTGTTCATTGAAGTTCGAGTAAATGTTTGAAAATATGAAGGAAATCATAATCATGAAACAATTCAGGGATAGCATTCTGAAAACAATTAAGTCATATCTGGATGAATGTCAAGTTTCTAAAGTCAAAGAGACAGCTGGTCTGACAGATGCTATGACATTTCTCTTGGACAGCTTAAATTATCATTACCTTATCATTTGGAAGTCAATGGAGTAACTGCAGAAATAGACAAGAACGCGGCTTTAAAGAGAAAGCAGAAATTGTTCTAGTCAATACCAATACTAGTATAGGGAATAAGTGATGTTAAGAACCAGTAAGCTTTCATTCGCATAACATAGAGCATGTGAAAGTAAGTTGTGGGAGATTGATGGGTAAATCAGTGACAGTAATGGGAATGTTTAAGTCGCCTTCAGAAAAGATAACACCGATAAAGGAAGTGGAATGTTAAACCCACAACACTGGTGCAAATGACTGGAGGTTCCACAGAGAAAGTTTCATCAGAAAGTGAAGTTTTGAAAGAAACTATTTTGCTTAATGTTTTGACAGTGGGAATAGATAGGTATGCCAGGAATTATGAAGAGTTTCTACTTGAAGTTGAAGTCACTCCATTTCTGTCCAAGACAGAGCCTAAAATCTCATTATCCTGAGTGATACTGGTTTGGCTCAGAGCTTAATATGAGGAAAGAATTTGAATTGTCCTTCTAAATGTTTGCTGAATCAAAATATAATAATACAGGGTAACGATAGGAAATGTTTGCCTTTCCTATTGCATGTAACAAATTTTAAATTGTGATCTGATAAAGGAGTCTTGTGTGGTTAGAATTGTTCCTAAATTTATGTGTTAAAACTATAGATTTTATATTGTGATATTATGTAACAGGCAGTGTAGTTTTTCCACCAGTAAGCAGTGTCCCAATGCTGAAGTTGTTTCTGTCAGTATAACCTGGCTATTTGGAATCCGATTAAACAAAGAACTGGTTCAAGTAGAAGTACTGCTGTATCCACGTCAGTCGTAAAGGACAGTCCAGAGGCCCCATTGGAGACCAAAGAGAAGCCCAGCAAGGTATTTGAATGGAAAGGACTGAGACCACAAAAGTGGCCTCGAATTGTCAATGATATCTGAATTCAAACCAGGAGTGCTTGACAGTGATGAAACTTTGGATACAGTGGGAACCGAAGCAATTAAATAATACCCAAAAGAAGTTTAAATCCCAAAGATGTTTGAAAGATTGTTATTTTTGAATTAGGTGGAAAACTAAAAGCTTTGGAAAGGAAAATCAAAGTTCAGAAAGATATTTTGCATTTTCTGAAGCTAATATATGTTGTAACCAGCAGACTAGTAGGATTAAGAATAAACAATGCTCTCCTGCAACCTTGGTCATTATGATAGTATGAAATAAATATTTAATTATTGCTCTCAGACTAACAATATTGTACAATTGAAGCAGATCATTGAAATGATTGGGACCGAAGGTATGCGGAAAATTTAAGAAAAGATTAAAATTAATTTATTGAGCCAGTGAAACCTAAAAATTATGGAATACTGAGAACTTGAAGTTTTAACGGATCAGTGGCAATTAAAAGACTTCCAAATTCACTTTCACCATTTGTCAAATAAACAGAGTGTTTTGATGCTTCTCTTTATGGCAAATATTACAAAAACATGATCTATTGCTGTCTCATGCTTAAATGACCAAAGAAATTTACATACTGGATAGTTTGATACCAGCAGCAATCTTTACAATACCAATTTTTCTGGATGACGATGATGACTCACTAACCCTCTTTAAACAAGAAGTTCTGATTGGAGAGAGATCAGTTCATACAGAAGGTACAGCATCAGAGTTATTATGATTTCGTGGACCAATTACAATTGCCGCCTGGGGTCAAGGAGGAGTTTCCCTGAGATCTTTTTTCCCCAAATAGGTCTGAGTGCTTAATCTGGTTTTTCATTTCTCCATCATTTTCAGATATTTACACAAATCAAAATTGAAAAAATACATCCATAGATCATAATGTCAAAATGGTTAAAATGTCTACTGTAGGTCAGTAGTAAATTAAAATTGTATTTTCTAACTCTCCTGCCAAGTTGTCATATCTTTATCCTATGTATTTTCCTGCCCTAATGAATCAATACAGATTGTGACTTGGCTTGAGTCAATTTATTCATTCAAATAGCTTGTTTACAATGCATTAATCTAATTAACCTGCCAGTTATTCCAATTCCTTTAAGTACAGTACAAGAATCACTACACTTCACATCAAGTGAGCTAATTTGAAGGGCATTGCTACATTCATGAGACGGTCTAACATGTGCTGTGTAAATTATTTCTTTTTCTGAAATAATAAAGTCATTGTAACCAGCCCATAAGACTAAATTCATTAGAATTTCTAATATTGTGAAGTTTCATTCCATTGTATTCATTAGTATTCAAAATTGTTTTAGAATCAATATGTTAATCATTTGCATCACTTTCTGTCTGTGAAATATGCATATTTGAGAAATGCTTGAGTCAAAATGTATGTAGCTAGATTTATAACTTAAAAGTTTCACATTTGTACATGTTCAAGTTTTCATAGGCTTTTCCTAATCTCTTACACCAACTTCAGTAGAAGATTGGCAAAAGCTGCAGAGAAATAGAATATATCTTTCCTCTGGGAGTTTGCTCCGATTTCAATAGCAGCAAAGTTGGAAACCCCTCATAGACATTATCAGTATATAAATTTAACACTAGAAAGTGTTGCATTAGTTCTATTCTAGTTTCTGATTTCCTATATGGGCAATAATGTGTAACATCCAATCAATGGCACAAAATGCAACTTACTAATAAATGAAAGCCAGTTCAGATGGAGTATTAAATGCATACAGATATTAGCACAGGCAGCTATACTTTTCAATCCTTGAATTATCATTTTTTTTAAATGATATGCTTTAACAAGTCAATTTTCTGCAAATTGCAAAAGAAAAGGCTGCAGCAACTCAGTTAAACCTTTAAGCAACAAAGTTGTTCTTAGTATTAAGCATTACATGAGTTTGTGGTAATGTAAATCTCTAAGCTTGGGGCACATTGCTTCATAAAAGAAAACGTTTTACTTAAAATGTGATCCGAAACAATGGCAGTTGTCTTCTCATGATGTTGGAGCGTAATCAAACCTAAATTTTAAAGTGTATATGTCTGCTGATTTCCTCTGCATGTTTCTCAATAAAAATGGTCCTATCTGAAATGTGTTATTCAAGATATTTGACTGTAGTGGCATTTTCAATGCATACCTGTAGATAATATGCTTGAACTGGAACCACTTATAGTTCACAGTGAAGTTAACAGGGGAAACTAAAAGGCAAAATGTAAACAATAATATATTACAATGGTGCTATGACACAATTCAAAGAAATTAGCTGAAGCTTCAATTAATTAACTTTCTGAAATAGATTAATTCTCAAATTGACTGGAGTTCCCCATCACTCCATAGCGAAATAGAGTACCTCAGTGCAGCAGGTTATAAAACAGGAGAAATGTCAAAAAAGCTAGTCATGCGAAGAATCAAGGGACACAAGTTCAAATCCCATCAAGGGAGCTAGTTGAATTTAAATTCAAATAATAGAATCTGGAATTAAAAGCTAGTCTCAGCAGTGGTGACCATGAATTATAAAGGTTCCCTGATCTGTCATTCTTATTTGATCTAACCCATATATGACTTCAGGCCTCAGCAACATGGTTTACTCTTAAATGTCCAATGAAATGGCATTGTAAGCCATTCAGTTCCACGTCAAATAAGAGTGGACCACAAATGCTACTTTACCACTGATACCCATGTCCCATGAAAGAACAAAGTAGTTAAATTATTCTTAAATCTTGGGCAACGTTTTCACCCTGCTCCAAAGGTGGAGATATAAGCATGTGAACCGAATACTGAGAGGTCTGGATAGAGTGGACCTGGAGAAGATGTTTCCACATATTGGAGAGACTAGTAATGGAGGCACAGCCTCACAGTGAAGGGACCACCCTTTAGAACTGAATTGAGGATGAACTTTTTCGCCAGAGTGTGGTGAATCTGTAGAATTCATTGCTCGAAAAAACTGTTGAGGATAAGTCTCAAGTGTCTTTCATGTTCTTGATTAGCAAGGGGATTAAGAGTTATAAGGAGAAGACAGGAGAATGAGGCTGAGAAACATTTCAGCCATGATCGAACAATTGAGCAGACTCAATGAGTCAAATGGTTTGAATCTTCTCCTGTATCTTATGAAGTTATGGTCTAGCTAATGCCACTAGCCACCCTGTGCCAGTTTGTCATCACTGTTTTAGCTCAGAAGATGGACTAAGGGGAGACACAAATATCATGCTGATTTAGGTTAGTGACGAGTTCAGTTTGTTAATGACGTTATAATTAGCTTGTCAAAGCCCACTTCAGAATTTTTATGGGGAAGCATGGGTCACGTGATGGATTCAAAACCAACCAAGTGGATGAAGGTGACAATCCAGTGAAAGCCAACAATAGCCAGGTGTTCAGTTAGGTGCAGAGCTGCATAGGTCATGTCACCTATTGACTCACAGTTCCCTTTGACTGAGCAGAGTGAACTGAGTAAGTACCTGCTCAGTCATTGGCAGAGCTTGTGATCTTCCAGTGATTTATGTTTAATCAAAGGGGAATAAAGGAAGCTCTATAAGTGCAACTAAATACAAATAAGGCAACCACACTAGATAAGATTAAGACACTCAGACTTAGAGATGAGTAATGATGGGATCAATATTCTCATGAGAACATGCAGTGGTCAGGACATGAGAAAGGCAGGGGAACAAAATGAGGGACATGCAGGCAATGAAGACCATGCCCTCTGCATCAAGGATATTGTGATGAAGCTGCTGGTATCAGTGTCACAGGCAACTGCACTTAGCCAGGTATATGGTTATTAAGATTTGTAGCGTCATTGAGGAAGATGTCAGACCCTACAGTACTGCTCACTATTCCCTATCCTTGGTCATGAAGCACAATGTGGTCTCAAACTTCTTTGTCCCTACATCATTCCCAATGGTGAAAAGCAGAGATTATAATGTACACCACTGCATCATGCAGGCCAATGATGCTCTTGTTGCAAAGTCAGAGAAGTGCATATAATTCCAGAAAGGTGGGGTCTCACAGGCACAGAGGAAGTGGGATGTGCACAAATCACTGGATTCCAGAAGATCGCAAATGTACACATGTGGCCACCAAATGACTGGCCAGTGAGATTCATGATCATCAGAGACAGCTTACACCCTTAAATATTCAGTTAATATGTGACCAAATTGGAGCTACGCGCTTGTCTATTCACTATCCCGGTGCCTCCAACATCCACCACCCTAAGCAAACGAAGCTCTTGATAAACCCTCAAAAACAAAATAGATGGATTCTGGGGAGAAGGGATATGCATAGCCCCGGGATGGAGCAATAGAGAAACACCACATTTATCTACTTTATAAGGGCCTCAACTGAGTGTACTGCAGGGATTCTGAACATGCTGCTCAGAATCAATATTCTCATGAGAACATGCAGTGGTCCAAGGCTGTCCAACTGGTCCGGTCCTGCAAGGAGCTCAGATATAATGATGGTCTGCTGCACCCTCCATCTCAATGCCCTCCAGAAAGGTCTGGACCTCAGAGAGGGTGAAGCACTAGATTGCCACAGCTCAATGGAGAAAGAAGATGCTGAACATAGTGATGGCCAAGCCATACAGGGAGGTGTCTTGGGCTGGCTCAGGAGTTTAAGCTGTCATCAGGACAGAGGGAAAAGTTATCAGAATGTGACTGGATGAGTAATTCAGTACCTAGTCTAATTTTCTGGGCACATGTATTCAAATGCCACTGTTACAGATGGTGAAATCTTAACTCAATAGAAATCTGGAATCAAAAGTTAGCTGAAGACCGACCATCTACTTACTATTACAAGAAATCATCTGGTTCACTAATGTCTACATGTGACTCCAGACCAACAGCAATGGTTCACTCTTAACTGCCCTTGCAAACAGACGAGAAAGCCATTCAGTTCAAGGCCAATTAGGGATGGTCAATAAATATTGGCTCAACCAGCAGCACCCACATTCCATGACCAAATTTTAGAAAAGGAGTGTGTCAGTGCCAAGCGGAATCTAAGACAAGTACCTTTCACCTGGAGCCTTCTAATCTTTCAGGACATATGCTCTGGAATCACTTTGACAGGCCTGCAAAAACACAATCTTAATTAGATCCATTCTTATCACCAATTGCCCAGCTTCCAGCAGTCTCAGTGTCTGTGTTAAAGTATCACAGCTTCCCTTCACCACTTCATCCTTCTTTAGTAGTTCTGTCTCTAATAAAGGGAAGGATACACGTGCACAAATTCAATAACCACGTGAGATAACCCCAGTGACCCAGGCAATGGTCTGATTCATGGAAAGGCCTTTGTTCTTGGCTATACTACACAGTTTTCTCCTTGTGACTTTGAATTGGAGACAACATCCCTTTCATGTGTTTACTTATATTGAGATGCACATGACAATCATTGAGAAGTTCACTTCTTATTCTTTGAAACGCCAGAGAATACAGGCTCAGTTTTCCCAATCTTATAGAATAGTCCTGCCATACTGGAAGAGCATCTGGTGAACTTTCATTGCATTCCCTTTCTGGCAATATTATCCTTCCAGAGATAAGAAGACTAAAACTTCACACAGTACTCTAGGTGCAGTCTAACTAAGCTCCTATATAATTGAAGGAAGACTTTACTACTCCTGTCCTCAATTTCTCTGCTGATAAAGGCTAACATTCCATTAGCCTTCCTAATAGCTTGCTACAGCTGTTTGTTAGCTTTCAGTGGTTTATTAACATGGATACCTAACTCCTTTTGCACATTTACCCTTTCCTTAGTCACTTGGCTCTCTACTTCTGGGAGATTTCTTGTAACTTTCTCAGTGAAAATAGACACAAATTAATCATTTAGCTTCTCTGCCATTTCTTTATTCCCCATTATAAATTCCCCTGACATCGTTTTTAATGGACAAACATTCATCTTAGCCAAGCATCCCAGCCAAATGTTTCATTTTTCTGCACATGGTAGAAGGTTTTATTGCAGGCAATTGTGAGATGGGGAGAACATGAGTCTCGTTGGGAAGCTAGAACAAAGCAGAGATAGAATGCGTGTGAGATTTGATGCCTTTAGATGTAACACACCATCCTGGAGTCATATCTGCAATCACAGAAATGCCTATCTGCATGGGAATGCACAGCTTAGAAATGTGGTGGAGACTGATTTGACAGTGGCATACAAGAAAGCATCAGATGATTATTTGGATAAAATAACATGCAAAGGAAAGCAGGAATTTGCCATGAGTTAATGATGCTGATTTAAGTTGACGCAGTCATGATGAATCAAATGGCAGTCTCCTTTGCTGTAACAATTCTGAGATCCCTGACCATTGAGTCTCCTACCACTAGTGCTCTTCCTCTCTTTCTCCTCCCCTCACCTTGTGATGCTCGGCTCTTGGCTACACTCCTCTGAGGAACTGTCACTCTCACTATTTTCCAACACAGAAACTGTTTTTGAGTAGAGATGCACTCTGGACATTTTCTGATGATGTTCCTGCCTTTCTTCTGACTGATGTTCATCCCTCCCTTCACTGATTGCACTTCCTTAAGCTGCGGAGAGCCCACATCTAAAAATACGCTATCCAAGTAACTCAGCCTCATGGATGTATAGTCAGTTCTGCTATAACGCACTACTTTTATTCTCGTGCAACCGTATTATAAGAAAATTGTGTAACAGCAGCACCATTTAAACTATTGGGGTTGAAAGCACATTAGAACCAACACACGCTTTAAAAGTTTGCACTTTAGAAACAGTGTCCCCAACTCGTCAATTGTGTTGTGGCAAATTCACGTTAACAGAACCTGCCTTTTGGCAGAATGACCTGTACTGCTGTTCCAGCAGCCAACACTCATGTTCCTAAATCTCATGCTCAAGCTGGTCAAACCAGCAGCACTCTCTGCAGATATGATCGTTCTGACTGCCAGGAATGTCTAAGAATACCCATATACTGCAGCTATGCAACACACAAGACTAAGCTGCCCGGTCATACCTTTAATTAAAATAATTTTTCTGAAAATTTGAAGCAGGCAGGAAATAATTTAAGTTTTTTTTTAAATGGTCTGTTATCTAAACTACTCCTTTGCTTCTGTTTGAGAAGAATTGAACAAGTGCCACATATCTCTGTCTTTAATAGAGTTAGCTCTAATTGTTTGGCATGTGTTTTACACAGCTAATAAAAAGAATACCAACTACCATTCAGAATTCAGTTTTTAAAATCTCTTTTATGGATCATAAAGAGACATGTAAAAATGGATTCAGTATTCTCCCTTAAAATTTCTAATCAAGTACTTTACTTGCAGATATTCTTATTGCACACTTTTGTACCATATCATTCCATCATAATAGTCCCAGCAGCAGTTTACTGGCAACACAGCTCAACAGGCAAACTAATCTACATATGGCCGCTGGTCTTGTTCAGCAAAGTAACATGCAGAGACAAATTATGGTGTCAGAAAAAGAGCTCATTAAATTTTTATATTAAATTGTAGCACTACCATTGGTTCCCTAAGTGTTTGTCCCTCTTGCTACCTCCTGGCTTAAAGCCCTGAGGGCTTCTGCAGAATTTGAAGGTGGTAAGTACAGCAATGATGACAAATGGTGTGTGCTTATTCTTACAGAGCCAAGGCAATACACTTTGATTTGTGTCTGAAATGCATGAAATGTAAAACTTTAATCTATTCAGCACATGGATAAGATAAACAATTAAAATTAACCACAATGCCACCACTTAACATTTTCCATTTGAAATAACAGGATTATAGGCCAGCGTTCATTCAATATCTATTTTGTTGACTAAAAGTGCATCTACACCATATTTAAATATCTTGTGTAGCCTACACATTTCCTCTTCCTTCAAGTCTTATTTTATGTCAACCTTTCTGAGTGCAAATTGCTACATCAACATTTCCATTTAATTTGGTTGTATCAATTGACAGTACACTTGCAGGCTTTGGTTACCAAGTGACTTTTGGAGAAATTTTCTTAACATTTGCCTCCAACTCACCTGCCACCTTACTGAGAAAAAGATTGCAGTCATCAGTCGAACAAGAATGTTTTTTTCCTTTAACACAACACAGAAAATGGTACATATTACAGCATCATAACATTTTATTTCCTTGAGTGTCAAATATCGTGTCAGTGAACGAGAGTCTTTGCTTACCTGAGTGAAACAGGTTGAGTGAATTTGGCTCTAAGTGGGAATTTTATGCAGAGAGGGAAAGACATGCTTTAACTAAGGTTTACTGCAAGATGTAAACTGTGCTGACAAGGGAGTTTGGTGAAAGATCAGAAAGAAGTGTTTTTCTTTTTTCTATTTTTCTCTGTAAATTCATTGACTGGCAGCGTTTAGGAACTGTCCTTAAACTGCTGCAAATTGGAAAATGCATTATTTTTGAAGTAGTAGATGCACTTGGATTAAACTGCAAAACAGCATTAATAATAGAAGTCATGGTCAATGTAGTAAAGTAATCCAAAGCAGAATAAAGTTAATGCAAGGAAAGAAACATTAATATGTGACAGGTCAGCTCAGTCAAGTGGAATGTGTTGTTTATAATATGCAGGAAGTCACGGATCAGTATCATAGATGACCACAAGTAGTGCCCATAGAAGAAATTTGAAGTGTAGGTTTTGGAGCTTAAAAAGCAGTTGGATTCGCTACAGTGTATCTGTGAGTGCAAGAAGTATGCAACTTGCAAACTTTCAAAGAGGTGGCCACAATGTAGCTTTAGATCCTGGAGGCAGAAATGAAATGGGTCATTGCCAAGCAGTCCAAGGAAAACAAGCAGGTGCAGCAGGAGACTCGAGGTTCTGTGCATATATCGGTCTCCAATTTTGGAAGCTGATGATAGGGCCTCAAGGCTTCGAGGAATTGCAGTCAGAACCATGTTTCTGGAGCCTTGACTGGCTCGATTTTACATGAACAATTGAGATTAAATTCAATTAGGGGAATGGATAGGTATTTCCATTGCCATAAATGTGACTCCAGGATAGTACATTGGTCAAGGATGTCACAAAATGGCTGCAAGACATTCTTCTCGAGAAGGTTGAACAGGCAGAGATTGTGGTCCACGTTATTAACAATTACAAATAGGAAGGGGGATGTGATTCTGAGATCAGAATTTAAGGAGCGAGGTATAAAAATTAGCAACTACCATCTCCGGCGAACAGTTCATCAACTTTACCAACACCTTCCAGCCCAACCTCAAATTCACCTGGAACATCTCAGATCCCTCCCTCCCCTTCCTGGACCTCTCCATCACCATCTCTGGCGGTCAACTAACCACAGACATCTACTAAATGTCCACTGACTCCCACAGACAATACCTCCTCCCATCCTACCTCCTGTAAAAACGCCATCCCTTATTCCCAATTCCTCTGCCTCTGCCGCATCTGTTCACAGGATTACCAATTCCACCTCAGAAAAGTCCCAGATGGCCTCCTTCTTCCAAGGTCACAACTTCCCTTCCCACATGGTTGACAATGCCCTCCAGTGCATCTCCTCCACTTCATGCACCATCACCCTTGAACCCCAGCCCTCCCAAAGCAACAAGAACAGAAATCCCCCTGGTCCTCACCTTCCACCCCACCAACTGCCACATACATTACATCATCCTCCGCCACTTCCGCCACCTCCAATCGGACACCACCACCAAAGATATATTTCCCTCCCCACCCCTATCAACATTCCGGAGAGACCATTCCATCCGCGAATCCCTTGTCAGGTCCATGCTCCCCACCAGCCCACACCCCATTCCTGGCACCTTTCCCTGCCGCCACAGGAAGTGCAAAAGCTGCACTTACACCACTCCCCTCACCTCTGACCAAGGCCCCAAGGGATCCTTCCTTCCACATCAATCAGAAATGTACCTGTACCTCTACCAATGTCATCTACTGCATCCGTTTCACCCGATGTGGTCTCCTCTACATCAGGGAGATACGGTGCCTTCTTGCAGATCATTTCAGAGAACATCTCTGGGATACCCACACCCACTAACCCCACCACCCCATTGCTGAACACTTCAACTCCCCCTCCCACTTCATCAAGGACATGCAGGTCCTCTGCCTCCTCCACCACCCGATGCCTGAAGGAAGAATGCCTCATATTCCGCCTTGGGACCCTGCAACCACACTGGATAAATGTGGATTTCTACAGCTTCCTCATTTCCCCTCCCCCCACATTATGCCAGTCCCAAGCATCCAACTCGACACCACACTCCTAACCTGTCCATCACTCCCCCCCGACCTATCACCTTCTCTCCCACCTATCGCTTTCTCAGCTACCTACCCCCCAACCCCACCCCACCCTCCCATTTATCCCTCAGTCCCCGGCCCACAAGCCTCATCCCTGATGGCGGGGCTTATGCCCAAAACTTCGATTCTCCTGCTCCTTGGATGCTGCCTGACCTGCTGTACTTTCCCAGCAACACACTCTTGACTCTGAGCTCCAGCATCTGCAGTCCTGACTTTCTCCCATAAAAAGTAGCAAGCAGAGCCTCAAGTGTAATAATCTCCAGGTTGCTCTCAGTGCAGTGAGTACAGAACAAGAAGATAAGGTAGATGATTGCATGGCTAGAAAGGTAGTGCAGGCTTGTTGGACCTCCAGAATTCCTGGAACATTAGGACTGGGGAAGATGGAATGATCATTTGGAGATCTAGTGCAGACACAATGGGCCAAATTGACTTGGTCTACGCCTTAACACTGTAGTGGTTCTGTCCTCTGGTTTTGTCAAACATAAAGACAAGAATTCCTTTAGCTCTTGTGTAGCAACATTGTGATTTTTTTTTTAGACATGGATATAATCTTGTTAGAAATATGAAATAAAAAAACTTCACAAATGCAAATAGAATTTTTACATGTAACAAGAAGAATTCTTATACCTTGCTTGTCATACCTGGTTTCCAAGGTCACAATGCTTTCTTCATCATTGCCCTATACCAGAAGTATATCAAAGTTATGATTTGGAGGTGCCAGTGTTGGACATTATAGAAGTGTCATTGCGTGTTGTTACTATTTAAACAATTACTCAGTGTGTTGCTTCTCAGCTGTCACACAAGTATGACAGTGCATTGAAAGTCATGTTAATTTAAACGGTGTGCTGGACATGTGTCACATCTAGCTCAGAAGTGTAACTTAGCTAAACAATAGTGTCAAATACCAGAAGTGCATTGCCCTAACATTTTTCTGAATTATAGCAGAAGCAAGCTATACACAATCTCTTCTTCACAGAATAGGCCACAAACGTCTTCATGTTTACTATAGAAACTGTCCTTCAAAATCACACTATGAAAGCTAAACTCTTAAAATTTCTCGTAAACAGCTATAATGGTGCCTCTTTTTCTGACATGTTGACATTTTGATGACTGAACTATTGAAGAAGGCCCTTTGTAACCTGTGCCCTGCACCACACTCTGCTCTGTGTCAAAACATTTTCGTGGTTTTTAGAAAGCCTCTCCATAAATATTTCAAGATAAATGTTCAAAAATAAATCAATGCCAGCAATTTGCAAATAAAAAACAGTTTGTAACTGCAGTCTTATGAATAGTGTTCAAACTATGCATGCAGCGTGGCTCACAGGTGAGCGGGAGGGTGAACTGTGAGGATACAGCAGAGATGCTGCAATGTGATTTGAACAAGTTGAGTGAGTGCGCAAATGCAATACAGACTAAGTATAATGTGGATAAAATGGGAGATTGTCCACTTCAGTACAAAAAATAGGCAGGCAGATTGTTATCTCAATTGCAATAGTTTGGGAAAGGGGGATGTGTAACAACACCTGGATGTCCTCATACACTAGTCACTGAAAGTAAGCATGCAGATGTGGCAGGCAGTGAAGAAGGTAAATGCTACGTTGGCCTTCGTAGTAAGAGGATTCAAGTACAGGAGCAGGGGATGTCTTGCTACAATTGTACAGGGCCTTAGTGTGATCATGCCTGCAGTATTGAATCCAGTTTTGACCTCCTTATCCAAGGAAGGAGGTTCTTGCTTTGAAGAGAGTGCAAAGATTTACTAGATTGATTCCTAGGATGGCAGAACTAACATATGAAAAAAGATTAGATCAGTTCAGAACTGGAATAAAGAAGAATGAGGGGGATCTCATAGAAACCTATAATATTCTAATTGGGCTAGTAAGAGTAAACACAGGAACTATATTTCTGATGACCAGAGAATTGAGAACCAGGGGTTACAGTCTAAGGACATGGAGAAAGCCAATTAGGATTGAGACAAGGAGCCTATAGAAGTCTTTGCCACAGAAATCAGTTGAAGCCAAAATGAAAATGATGCTATTCAGCATATGAGCATTTCCTGTACTTGCAAACAGCTGCTTTATATTGTCTGACTTGTATACAAACTGGTTTGCAGACAAACTCAGGACCAGAACCCACTTGCAACCCAGGAGCTACCCATACATCTAACAATTTGCAATCTGTATTCCCACTTACATCAAGATTTATTCATCCATGATCCTTGTATTCTGTGAGAGAGTTATGCTCACTATTTAATTGTACCAATTACTATAACATTTAAAAATATTATGTTCAATTGTAGTCAACATTTTATCATGCTAACATTCCATTTTGTGCTTTATTATAACAAATTGATGGAGGTTTCTGTCATGCTCATGTTTCATTCTCCCAAGAACCACAAAGCCATCTGTGATACAGTGACAACCTGGTAGATTTTTGAAGTTAAGGCCCATGTATTAGATTCCTACAGTATGGAAATAGGCCCTCTGGCCCAACAAGTCCACATGGACACTCCAAAGAGTAGCCTACCCAGACCCATTCCCCTACCCTATATTTACCACTGACTAATGCACCTAACACTATGGGAAATTTAGCATGGCCAATTCACCTGACCTGCACACCTTTGGATTGTGGGAGGAAACCGGAGCACCCAGAGGCAACCCACGCAGACACTGGTCGAATGTGCAAACTCCACACAGACAGTCACTCAAGGTGGGAATCAAACCCGGGTCCCTGACACTGTGAGGCAACAATGTAAACCACTGAACCACTGTGCCACCCTTGTTTGAATATTTCCTGTCTGGCATTTAATCCAAAGAGTAATCTGAGGAAACAGTATCTACTATAAAAAATTCTAAAAGTAAGCAGTTGCTGTGACTCTGGGGTAAGACATATGAACCAATATCCATTCTTGGCATCGAGATTGAAAAAGTACTTAGCACCTAAGAATTTAGGATTAAGTCCTTGCAGGATAAGAATCCTGTTTGGACATTGTGTGCATATTGTTAGGCCACCTTGGATCAAAACATAAAATTGTACTGCCACCTTTATTCAAAACACAAGTAATTGAACCGCACCATTCAATGTGATGCTCAACTTTCACATGACGATTTTTGTACCATGGAATCCAATTCGGGTTTATCGATATCAAATGTTAATGCTGCACTTTTATGAGGTGGGTGAGTGCTAGGTTGGCACATCATTTTTAGGATAGAACACTGTATTGCCTTTAAAGATATTGATAGCATTAATCCTGTCTAGGTAAAGATTAGTCAAGTCTCAAGACTCAATATCGCAGTCTGGAATCTTTGATGTTGCAAATGATAGATTTATTACTTTGCGGATCATGATAACATGTAGATCCATGCTTGCTGATAAACCAATAATAGGTGGCCCATTGTTTCAATGCTGTAAAAGGTAACATATATTCATTCTAAAACTGAATTGAACTTTAAGCTGATCTAAAATCTGAAATGCTTTGTCAGTATCGTGCTAGTCAGCATCAGAAAACCAAAGGACTTTATCCTTCTTAAAGCTTCCGTGTCCAAAGCAAGAAGCTTAGCTACCTGTCGATCTTTGTCAGATACCTGCTGCTCCATGAAGATTTTTCAAACAACTGCATTTCTAACGGACTGTCAATGGATTCACAGTCCTTGCTTGGATGTTTGCTTTTCGTCTTTCTTTCTGGTGTAGCTTTCATGCTCTAAAATGCTAGTATAATGATCTGTACTCAGTGTAATGAAGTTACTATTTATTTCTTGATGTTAATTCACTTTTTTTTAATTTGTCGTTATAACATTAATTATTAGCTACTTGCTTCCTTTCTTGTGATATGGACCAGGCTAGACCCTCTCAAAACATGTTAAGTAGGTAGCCCAGACCCTAACTTTTCCAGTTGTTTTCGGCAGATGTAAGGTGGATATCCCAGGAGTGATGCAGCTGGTCAAGCCACTTGGCTTCAAATATTAATTTACAGAATTAATTTGTATACCACTGAATGAAATACAGACGAAAGAAAACAGAATTTAGAATACCATGATTTGAAAACCGATATGACATGATATCCCCTGTAACTTAATGAAGGAGATGCTCCAATTACCTGCAACATCTCCATAAACATATCCCTTGGCAAAAAAAGTTAAATTCAAACCCAAGTTCTTACAGGAGAGATGTCAGAGAGAGAGAGAGAGAGAGAGAGAAAGAGAGAGGATCATTGGCTTAAGCATGGAACCTCTTTCCACTGCAGCTGCTTCTCTGGGTCCCCAGCTAAAACCCAAACCAAACTAAAAACATCCCTGAACTGGGAGAACTGGCCACTCCGTTTTCATCGTACAATTGTTTTACAAAAAATCTAAAAGCCTGTTCCCTAATTGATGCCTTGAGTAGTATCTGTTACGTCCCTGATCCCAGACAAATCAGAACTCTACCTTTTACAACCCCTTTTGAAAAAAAACAAGGACAACATAACTTTGTTAAGAGTTGCATCATCATAGGTACCTTTTTGAAAGAAAGAGAGAGTGTGCATGACTGACTCCCAAGACCTCTTCATCTCTTTACATGTCTTTCCTTATTTTAGAAATTCCTCAAAACCCACATCTTTATGCACACCTTTGGTCATTGCGCTGCTCCATTTTATAACATGTCTGTATACTTTCTTGAATATTTCATTCTGGAAAGATCTTTGTAGTTATTTTCCCCTAGACAGCAATATGTTACTTCATTGGCATTGCTATTTTTCTACCTTTTCTGCAGCTAGAAGTATCTTAGTTTAAAAGAAAAACTTGAAGGCTTCATCTTTAAAAAGTTGGTTAATACATGGTTAAAAGGCTTCACTGTGTCAGACTAATGATTAACCTAAATTTTTCCACATTTTCTCAGATGTGGCTATGGATACATAGCAGATTGCCTGCACTATTGTAATGAATAATTGAGGTTCCAACTGAAATGATAACAGTTTTTACATCAGTTTTTTTTTGCAATAGAGCTGTATAATTTACTGTGATATTTTTTGTCTAAATTTTTTTAAACATGTTGAATGGCTGGTCATACATTATGGTGTCAATTTTTGCAGTCTGCTCTAGCAATGGCTTAAATAGATATTGACACTTTGTAATTTAGCAAGAGTTGTAATCCATAAAAGCAATATTCTGGCTCAGGCTTCAAATCCTATTAATTGATCGAAGATATCGTGAATCCGTATGTTGCATGGCAATAGCTGTTGACTCTAAAAATAAACTGGCTTGAGACAAGTCCCATAAAATCCAACATGTTTCCCATGATAGAATAATGCATGTAGAGGTTAAAAAAGAAATTCTTCTTGAAAATGGTAGCATATTTCTGAACCAAAGCGCTTCCAAAATAAAAACTGAGCAGAAATTAGAAACATATTCTGCTTTATTATTCATCAGTGGAACATATTTTCATAAAAGAATTGCATTTGTATTTGATCAAAAGGAAGAATAGTTTTCTGTTGGAATCTAATTACTGTAATCAAACCATTCTCTTCCCTTCGTGCGAGTTATAGAATATAATTATTTTACAAATCAATGACTATTGTGAAATTAATTAAACCTCCTTCAAAGCCCTAAAATCAGAATTACCCTTTTTTTTGTTTGATGTCATCGTGAAAAAGGGCTCAGCAGTAATGTCTAATGTCAGCAGTAATGTCTATGTGGTTGTGTGTGCATGTTTTATATAGTGACACAGTTGTGCAGAGACTTTTTTATACATTTCCCCACCACCAGGAAAACATCCCTTTGGCCAATCAAACATTAATAAACGAAGCCTGGAGATCCGGTACCTGCTCAGGCCCATGATCTCACCAAACTATAGAGATAGCAAAAGAAAGCATCCTACAGTTTTGTCAGAGGCAGTCAATATACTGGATTGAAGGACTGAGTCCATTAATGCTATCAGGACTGTACTGCCTCGAACGGGGGTGTTTCTGGCTGCATCCATGGACAGGTTGACCACTGCCACAAAAATGCAGCTCCAGCACAGTCAGTGATACCTGGATGCATGCAAGGGTCTGCAATCTATCTCTGGAGATGTGGTTCTCAGCATTATTAGCAAAGAAAGCAGGGAGGGTGTCTCTATCTGGACAGGAAACTCTTGGAAGCCTTGGACCTTCTAGACACAAGGGCAATCAGCCAAATCTTCCAGGCCAACAAATTCAACTACAGAGCAGGCTTTCTTTACCCAAGCTGTAAATGTCAGGACTGCATTGAGATATAGTGGGAGGTAAAGGAGAAGTAAAGAAATCTAATCAAAGCACAAAGGTGGCATGACTGACAAAATTGTAAATGACTTTACACTCTTGTAAGTATAGGTCCAGATACATTTTGAAATGACTATTTCAGTGTCTTTGTACCTGTCAGATCCGGTGAAGTTGCACACATTGAGAAATGGGTGGTCTTCAGACATCGAGGATGTAAGAAATTGTAATGGCCAATATTCACATCACTCACATGCAACTGGCTCATCGACTGCAGACAACCCCAGAAAGACATCAGGGGTCTTTGAACAACGACATTGTCAACTGCAACCAAGGTGCTGCGTTTTACTTATCACCTCAGTGTTGTCCATATTGATGTGCAGGGATAGTGGAAAGGCCTGGCCTGCAACAAAACATCCATACTTACTTTTTATACACTTACACCCACCTTGTGAGCGAGGGCACACTATCAGTGATGATTTCACTTATCTCTGCAGGGAAAGGATAGTTTTGTCCAATGTCTGTTACCAGGCAGTGCTCTGCCAGTCAAGGCTGGATAGCGTACAATGGGCAGTTCACATGTCCATCAACTAACCAATGATAGAAGGTTAAAAAAGGAGTGTCTCAGGATATCTCCCAACTTGCTGTCTGTCCTGAAACATCACTGAACAACATTGAGATATCATATGCAGATTGAAGCCTTAATAAACAATCTTCCCTCAGCTCATTGATGTAACTGCCCTGTCTCACTGACTGCTACTTTCTTCCTAATAGTGAGTGGGGTGCTGTAGAGTTAGATAATTGGAAGAGGGATCACATAGAGATACCAAGCATACAATCACATCGATAGTGGGCTGTTGTGGTGCAGAGATCATGTCTCTACTTCTGAATCAGAAAACCTGGGTTGAAGACCAATCTCCTCTAGAGAAATGTCACAATATGTCTGAATAGGTTGATTAAAAATATCAACAATCATGTGGGATAAAGGAACATTTATTCAGCAATGGAAAGGTTTGGAGCAGCAAAGATAACTAGATTCACGTGTATTTGGAGCAGACAGGGGTTGCTTACCACTGAAACAACAAAATATTACGCAATGAAAGGAAGTCTAAATTCACCTCATTCATCTTGGAATGAAGACAGAGAATGCTGGAAAAACTCTGGAGTTCTGACAGCACCTAAGTTTGGACTGAAGAACCTTTGTGCTGAAAAGCATCAAGAGCCAGAGAATCTGGCAGTCTCCAAGTAAGTCTCAAAGGATGAAAGTGGTGCACAACTGGACCTAAGAACAGTCATGATGATGTGATAAGGCTGATTGATGGTATCCATGGAACATGCAGGGAAATAGCACTGAAGACCCTTGTTTGAAGATCCGAAGAATCAAGGGGTGAGATGTTACTGCCATGAATCTGCTCTGACTTTCATTTCTGAAGTTGGTTAGCTGCAACAAGGTTAGTTCAGGAAGGATCCCTTCCCTTGTGGATCACTTCCTCCCAGATCCAAATGCATTTGTTTGAAAAGGAGACAATTTAGCCAGACTTTCTTGAACTAACAAAGTGAGTTCATTAATTACTAATGTAACAACACTGTGCCTTTAAGAGATGTGTTCAGTCCTGTTTCTCTTGCAGAGCAGTTTTTGTTCCATTGGTACCAAGATGTCTCCTCCTGGCAGGCAGTTTGTAAGTACATGTCTTTCTGCGATAATGCACATTTTGTTAACACAAATTCACTATAATGTGATTGAAGAATTGGGGACACTGTTACTAAAGCATAAACTATGAGACATGTGTTTGTTGTAACGCGATCACATTCCCAACACTTTGAGCGCTGTTTCTAAAGCGCAATTTTTCGATAACACGGGGTTGTACAAAAACGTTACCATTGAATTATAGAAGAACTACCTGTAGCTTTGCATGTCTCCCTAGACTGTTTTCAAAGTGAGCCACTAGAATCATGAGTGAGTGGGGTCAGGCTGACACGGTGGCACAGTGGTTAGCACTGCTGCCTCACAGCGCCTGAGACCCGGGTTCAATTCCCGCCTCAGGCGACTGACTGTGTGGAGTTTGCACGTTCTACCCGTGTCTGCGTGGGTTTCCTCCGGGTGCTCCGGTTTCCTCCCACAGTCCAAAAGATGTGCAGGGTCAGGTGAATTGGCCATGCTAAATTGCCCGTAGTGTTAGGTAAGGGGTAAATGTAGGGGTATGGGTGGGT
Organism: Chiloscyllium plagiosum; assembly: GCF_037043375.1. Taxonomy (NCBI): domain Eukaryota; kingdom Metazoa; phylum Chordata; class Chondrichthyes; order Orectolobiformes; family Hemiscylliidae; genus Chiloscyllium; species Chiloscyllium plagiosum. The sequence continues at coordinate 42,071,618 of NW_028270155.1, forward strand.
TTCGCTTCGGCGGGTCGGTGTGGACTTGTTGGGCCGAAGGGCCTGTTTCCACACTGTAATCTAATCTAATCTAATCTAATATATCCAGAAGACCTTGGTTTTGCTTTTTGTTTTTTTTTGTAGTGAGCTGCTGGCCTGGTCAGCTAGAGTTCTTTCTGCCATAGATTGAGGACTTAGAGAGTTATATTCTTAGCATTCATAAGGGGTAGATTGTTTCTTTTAGTGTTCCTTTCCACTGGACTGGAGAGTGACTGCACATGAGAATAACAACTGTTTTGTTGCATTGCATTTTGCAAAAGGTGCATTTATGGGATGCTGCCTATATTGGATAACTAGTGGTCAAATAATACATTACCTTGTTAAGTATATCAAGAGAGTAAAGTTATACCAATCCTTTATTTTTCTGCATTTTAATTTCATTGTAAGAAAAAAGTGTGTTTTGATTAATGCTAGGCAGTGGACCAGTTGAATGATATCTGGAGCACAGCACTGAGGCTATCTCCATAATATATTTTGGGAGGGGCTAGTCTGGTCTCTAACACTAAACATGAGAAGAAACAGTAAAGCAACATGCGTACCTTCTATTTCTAACATGTGGGAATACAAAACATTAAAAGCTAACAAAAACAACAGATCAGTGTCCAACTTGTTCATGAAGAGGTGGTGACAATTTTGTCATTATTGGATGGCATCGGTTAGATTGACATTGACAATTGAGGTTGTTAATTTTGAGGTTCTTGGATTTGCAGTTTCTTCTGATTTCTTTTAAGAGTGACTGACTTCCAGCATCTAGCATGTCAGACAGCCTTTCCTTCTGTGGTAGAGTTGGGAACCCTCAACATATCTTAGAATAGATAAAAAGTTGAAACACCATAGCACACAAGGCTACAGGCCCAGTATTGCAAAATGGGATTAGAATAGATAGTTGTTTCACACATGGTATGGACATGATGGGCCAAAGGGTTTCTTTTCATGCTGTAACAACTCTGACTCTATCCTGATAGCAATTCATCCTGATGTTCCAGAAATGGAGAGTGTGTCCAAATCAACTGGATTATCTTTTTGGTTTATGCAAGAACTAGATTTGAACTCCTACTGGCTCTTGAGTCCCATCAAATTCTGGCAGATAATCAAGTTTCCAATTCTGCTGTGTTATTAAAAGGAGGACAGATAAGAATTTATTTGGTTTCTAAACCTTTTGGGGCCACACGTTGTCTGAAATGCTGTTTCATGAAGTTTAGAACATACTTCAATTTTCAGAAGCTCCATTCAGCAGAAAGTTTACAATTTGTCTGTTTAGATAAATTCTAAAAGTCTGTGAGACTTTGCAGTTTTACAGAATGAAATAGACCCCACGTTTATTTCCCATCAAGACTAAGAGTTGGAAATCTGCAAATAGAAATGGTGCAAATACATTTCAGCACAATTCAACACATTCAATTGTAGGAATCTATTTGCATTTAGCAAAACTGCAATCAATTGTCACTTTCTTATATTAAACCTAATTATTGCTTTTTCTTTAAATTCCGTACACAGATTTCTCATATCCATTGTCAAAGAGCATTACTGAATGTGACAAGTTGAATCACATGATCAGCAACAATGCATCCTGACTGACATTATCTCCTTCTGGGCAGAAAGCAATTTATGGGAAAACTCTGCAACGTAGTGCTCCAGAGATTTACACATTTCAACCAGTAATCATTTTTCTGGAAATTGCAGGATTTGTCATTTGATGAATTTAATTTTCCTGTTCAGTTCTTTTCACCTTTCATTTTCTTTTCATAACCAAGGTTTGAGTTGATGGTTTTCATTTGCTTTTGCTAAGTATGCCTATAATTTATTTTCAACCGTTGTTTATGTTGGATTTCATTCAGATCAAATGCTGTTTTATTTATCACCTTTCATTTCTTGCTGTCCATTAAATGACTACTTTGCCAGTTCTGAGCTTACTGGTATCACATAGAAAACAGATACCCGCTGGGCTTCAGATGATCTCATCTGAATTGAATTGAAGTTTCAAAATGTCTGTGTAAGCTCTTTGCCCACGGCCTTCATTCATTTTTTTATTAGCTTGTTGACATTTTGAAAGTTTATTCTGGCAAATATTTGCTGATGAAAATGTATCCACGCCATTTAAAGTATCAGCACAAACCCTAGAACATTTAAATTTTCAAGCATCTGTAGGGTGGGGGAAGCTTTTTTGCAACTAGAACTTTAGTGATCTAACTTTTTCTTGAAAAGCAAAGGGTCTAGTCTTCACAAAGAGGAGCTCAGCTCTGAGCATACTGAACCTTTCCATTTGTAAAATGTTGATTGGTCATGAATTCATTGATAACATGACTCAGCAATGATCAAACTACAAATGTATAATCAGCCACACCACATGTATGCTGATGCTAATACCCTACTGATGGATGCACAATGTATTTAGACACAATTGTGTAGTTAAACTGGTATTCATTCCTTTATCTCAAATTAAAACATTGGTATAAGAAACAAAAAAGGTATACACACCATTTTTGGGCAGTTTGCATGCTTTGGATTTTAGTGCTGTACATTATTAACAAGTACAGAATACTGTCCAATAAAAAAAGTTATTTTTTTGTTTTCTTGTTACCCAGGCGATAACATTTTTTCTGTGGACTAGTTGATTAAATCATTCTCTGTAGATGCTGCCTGACCTCCTCTGCATTTTCAGCATTTTCGATGTATCAGGTTTTCTAGTATCATATTGTTTTCAATTCCTTTAACACTAAGGTTGAGTTCCGTTACTTTTCTGATCAAAGATCCATGAAAATGTTTGTATTTCCTGTTTGTAGGATGAAATGGCCGCAAATCCATCCTCATGGCACATCTGACAAAGTCCTGCAACAACCATTATGAATGCATTTTCTTTATTCAGTCATAGGATGAGAGCATCGCTGCCTAGGCTTGCATTTATTGCCCATCCCTAATTGTTAAGGATCAAACACATTGCTGTGGGTCTGGAGTCACATGAGGGCCAGACCAGGTAAGGATGGCAATTTCCTCCCCTAAAGGACATTAGTGAACCAGATGGGTTTTTCCTGACAATCGACAATGGTCATCATTAGACTCTTAATTCCAGATATTTATTGAATTCAAAGTCCACAATCTGCCATGGCAGTATGCGAACCCAGCTCCCCAGAACATTTTCTGCAATAATACCACTAGGCCATCGCCTCCTCCCGCAGGCATTTATCCCTCCTGGAGGTGGCAAGGACAAATAAGTGGGCAGATTGGCCTCAAAGAGATATTTGAGATCATCTCACTCCATCAACATTTATGTTCTTGATTAGAAGATCCATGGATGACTCGCCTCAAGCTTAGGTAGTTATGTAGCAGCTAGTTAAAAGGGCTCAGCTCACCATCAGCTTGGTTACCTGGCCTCCCAGAAGTCATGGAAAGATGGATAGTTTCCTGACTGACAAAGCAGTGCAATCTGCCAGCCAGAGTGGGGTGCACAGCCTCTATTTGCCTCAAACTAGAGTGAATCAGTGTCAGAGATATGGTTGTGTGCTGAAGGCCAGACCCCTTTCACCTGCCTTTGCCACCTCCTCCCCCAGCCTGTCACAATCCCCATCCTGTGAAGGAAATTCACTTGCCTACTCGCCATTTAAATCCCTAAAGCCAATGCAACTAAGTGATAATTTCTGGAGCCTATAAACTGCTGGATCCGATTGACTGGCAGCTTCTGACAGGAATGGGACTTTGAAATATTGATGTTCATGTTTGACCAAGAAGCTCACCAGTCAGCTCTTCAGTGGCCAGAGTTCAATCAGTGAGTTTTGTCTTTGGTTGTGGCAGGGAGTCAGTTACCCCTTGAAGATGCTGACCCCTACCCCTATGCTCACTGCTTAGCAAACTAAATCTTGGCCAATGAATAAGGTTACATGTAGGCAGAACAACTACATGTTCCTTACCACATCCCACTCCCATTAGCCCAACTCCACTGCTCTGACCCAAATGAATTTTCAAAAAACAAGTTACTGCTCCAACTCTTGAGTCAGCGTGGCACAGTGTAGCACTTCCATGCCAAGAAATTTCTAATACTTTATCATATCCATCATATGATCAACATGGTAAATATCAGGCAAGCAAAGTTAAGTATGCATTCAGCTGATGGAAGATGCGTTTAAATTCCATGAAGAAAAATTAATTTGGAATGAGATGAGGAGTCCTGCTATATTGCAGTAACAGAATTCTCAAGGCTCCAAGCAGAAACATTTCTTGACATGGTTTTAGAACATAAGATTTACGAGGATAATTTACGAGGATTGTTTTGATATAGCCAGAGTATGGATTATGATTGCTTTCCCTTTACTCTATTATATAGATGCTATTCTCAGTACAGGCATGAAGTTAATAAAAATTCAATGCTGCACTTTTTCAAAATGGACAAGTTGTTCTTAAAGATGGCTGACAACACAAAGGTGACTCGGCAATGTCAGCTCCAGACAAGTTCCAAAATTCAAGCATATACCTCATTAAAAGATGAACAATCCCAGTTACCTGTGAAATTCACAAGGTCTTTTGTTAAGACTGAACTGTAACAAGAAAAAGACTATCACATATATACTGGCCCGTCCTGGGCCATACACCCATCCAAATCTAATGTCTATTCAACGAAAGACAATCAAAGGATTATTCAGAAGCCTCCTCCATCATTCAATGTGATCAACCAACTCAGTCCCGTGAGCTGACTTTCTCCCTTGACCTTTGATCCCTTTCTCCCAATGAACTATATCTATCTCCTTCGTGGAAACATTCATTGTTTGGACTTCAACTGCTTTCTTTGGCAGAGGATTCCACCAGCCTACCACTATATGCATGAAGACATTTCTGTTCATCTCAGTCCTAAGTGGTTTACCCCATATCCATAGACTGTGACCACTGGTTCCAGACTATTGGGAATATATTTTTGTGCATTTACCTTACCTAGTCCTGTTAGAATTTTATAGGTTTTTAATGAGATCCTCCCTCATTCTTCTAAACTCAAATGAATATAATCCTAAGCCACAGAATAGCTATTGAGTTAACCAACTACCTTCTTTTGGAAAACTAATCTGCATTTATTACAAAGTCAGATGGATATGGTAACAATATTCACAAAGTAACAGCAAGAGCTGTAAAGACAGATCAGATAGTCCACACACAAATTGTTAGAAGTTATCAGCCAACTGCTGGCAACTAAACAATCAAGGAAATAAACAGTGAAACCTTGAATATGGGAGAGGGATTCTCCTCCAACCTGCTTCAACTTCAAGCTCACCAGGAAGATTAACCTCCTGGCAAGGCACTTACAAGACGCCTTGAACTAAAAAATTGTTGTTTTTCAAGATCATCATTCCAGCCAAAAAAAAACTCAACTACAAACGTACAGACCTAATACAAGAGAGAGGAATTGAGATAATAAGCCTTTGTAGCATACAGCTTTTTCTTCATCTATATCCAGTTTTTGTATGTTTGTTAATGTAGGTGATTCAAGTAAGTGAAATATCACATACTCTTTAACATTCTGAACAAGTGTGTGGTAAATAAATATCCTTCTCTCTTCCTAAATGTACACAATTTGCTGCTGGAAATTATTTAAATTTGATCTAATCAATCCATGGTAAGAAATACATACAGCTCATATATAAAACACTTTAATTATGGATAATAAAAAAACACACTATTTATATCTGTGACGTTTATTGTACTTGTAGGCAGGGACTTCAGCCTTTATCCCGATATTGATGTCACATCAGGAAATCTATAAATGTTATGTCCTCCAAAAAGATTTTCAGATTATTAGGCTGTGTAATATATTCAGACCACCTTTATCATGGCAAACAGTTATTATCATCTTGTCAATTGACAAGACTGTATAAAAGGAAGTTATGGGCAGTAAGGCATTGGATAGAACCAATTAATTCACTATTATAATCAATCAGGACAAATTCAGAAAAAAGTAATATACATCTTGCCCTGAAAGTTTGCATAGAAAATGAACAATAAACAACCACCCCTTGACCCGGTCACCCTCTGCTTTTAAAAAAATGTTTATTTAAAATACTAAATAAAATCAGGAAATGCTGGAAATATTCCACAGGCCTGGCAGTGGAGAGTGAGATGGAAACATCCAGAATGCCGCACCACAGAGGTGGCAACTATTTAAATAACTGAGGCTCTAATTATGGGCAATTTGTGGTGCCCAGGGAACCTCTACCAAGAAAAGGTTAACACCGGAGATCCTCAGCTCCACCTCGTGGCCTGAGAATGAAGCCAATGAAGTCACAGAGGATATACACGCAAGACTTTCATCAGCTCTGTCACTTTAGTGGGTCAAAGCTGAAGTCAAAGCCTCAAGGACTCTGGCACTCAGGATAGCTGGCAACAGGTAGCTGTTCAGAGCCATCCAGATAGACTGGTCCCTATTCCAAGTCATCAATGGTTTCCACTAACAGACACACTGGAACTTCAGCAAGATTTGTCACCGCTAACCTGTAACAAACAAAGCAGGAGTCCACCAACATTCTCAGTGCAGTGCCATCACTTGAACCATGTGTGCACATTACCCATGGCAAGGTGAAAGGAGTCAAAGGATCTTGACCTGGTTCCAGATGAGAGACTCTTTGTCTTTGGAGACAGGCATCCAAAAGGGGGAAGGAGGAGCGATACACGGGCACCATGGATGCTTTGGAACATTGTAGAGATGTCTGAGCCCTCCTTCTCCCTTCCACATCTGTGATCCCCCATTAGTCAAGGAAGATGAGCCTGCATTTGGGCAGGAGACTTTCAGTAGGCCTCTGTCTTTTAGGCCTGATTGTACCAGGAGCTAATCATTCAAAAGTCTGTCAAAGCACAAAGGTAAACCACAGAGCAGGGTCCTTCCACTCAAGCTGCAGATATCCAGCTTACACTTTGATTCAGTGGAAAGAGGAAGAAAAATATATCCCAAGGGCACATAGGTGGCATACCATTGTAAATAAACTACCACTTTTGTGAATTTGTTTTCACTGACATTGTTAAAATGACTGGTGTAGTTTGCTTCTTGCTATCAGGCCTGGTGAAAAAGTCACCCCTGTCGGAGAGCAGCCTCTTCAGATGTCCCAAGGATGAAAGTTGCTGCAACGGCCAATCATTGCTTATCTCTCACCAGCAGCTGTCTCCTTGAATGCAGAGAGCCTCAAACAGGAGGGGTTCTTGAATTGTGACACTGAGGACTACAGGCAAGTTGTTTCACCTTAACGTGGACACATTGTGCAGGGAATGTGCTCCCGCTGGCCTAAGTACATTGTTCCATACTTAAACCCAATGTATGGGGTGGAGGATGGAATCAGTGATGTTCCACGCATCTGCCAGGAGAAGTATCCATTTTTCAAAGGAACACACCACCATTAAGGCTGGGAGATTTACAACAGGGAGTTCATATCTTGACTCTCCCTCAGAGCACAACTGAGAACAGCTGACTCAGTGCTGTCCTGTAGGATGTTCAAGCATTTCGAAGCAATAGTCAGCACAGTCTGAAGTGCTGAAGAGGTATTGATAATGGAAGGGTCAAAGGAGATTCCTCAAGATTCTTATCTACCTAATGGCTTTCACAAAGGACCTGAATACACAACAGTCATCCTGACAATGGTTAATATTAGCTCCATGTGATGCTGCGGCAACATCTTACTGATGGTCATGGAAGGTAAGCTTTGTCTATATATTTTAAAGTGGGATCACCCAAATACATCATGCACACAACCACATGGATACTTTATTCAGAAACACAAAAGGTCAAGTACTGTAAGAGTAACAGTGTCTGCAAAAACAACAGGGTCCACTGTGTCCTTGCAACTAAGCAGAGGTACCTTGTCAGATTAGCAAGAAATTAAACAAATTCCAAACCTAGCTCATTTGCCTTGGAAGCATGTTGTAATGAGTTTGTTTCTCTGCGGAGCATGCTCAGTCATGATCTCTCAGGTAGCCTTCCTGGTAAATGTCCTGATCCTCAGTCCAGTGTTAATCCCCCATTTGATCTGTATCTAGGAGATACCCTCTTTGTTAACTCCAGCTCTGAAGGGCACAGCAAGTCACAATGCTGCGGGACGTTCTGTGTTATACTGCAAGGCACTGCCAGAACATTCCAGGCATCAAGCCTCACATTCACAAGGCCTATCATCTATTCCATTATGGCCCTGGTCAAAGGATGATTAGCGTTGAATCTTCAATCTGCATTAGTTCAGTTTCATAAAGTCGTGTTTGAGGGGGTTAACTCTTATACATCAATAGCCATCCTGCCATCCTTTGGAAAGAGGCAGGAACCTAGAAATTATTTAGTATCAATGGATATCTGACATGGACCTCCAAAATTTGGCATTGTCAGTTCATATAATTTCAACAGTAATGGACTGGAAGCTTTTTCTGTTCATAAATGTCACACGTTGGTGATCAGGTGCTCTCAAAGCAAGGTGGGTACAGCTGTTGAAGGAGGAGAATCCTTGTGTCCTAGCTGTTGAATCTCATCGTCATGAGGTGCAGAGATCTGGAGGAAATGGCATCAGATGGAGTACAGATGCATTTGTGGGCAGAGAATTGAAGGATGCCACCAGTAGGGTCTGTTTCTACGCTGTATGACTCTACATCCTCTCGTGGTCCCTGAAATGACCCACTGGCATTAAAATTCAGGGCAGCTGTGACCTTTACAGAAGTTGGAATGGGAATGCCATTGGGTCCTTCTAAACATAAATCCTCCTCAAGCAGATGGAACAGTTCCGAGCTGATGGTGTGGACATTCTTCATTGTCGCTTGCACTGTCTTTCAAACAGTTGAAGAAAATGATAGCAAGGCCTGTAGGCTAATTCAACACAGGTACCTACCACGCAGACCATTTTTTCAAATATCAGATGTCTCAGCTCATTCGATTTTTATATTTCATACTCAGAATCACAATCAGAGTCATACAGCTTGTAAACAGACCCTTCAGCCCACTATATCTATGCTGACCAACAAATACCAAAGTATATTTTTTCATTTACCTGCTCTTGTTCCATAGTCTACTTTGCCCCGGTACCTCTTGTGCTCAGCCAGATGTTTCTTAAATGTTGGAAGAGTATTTGCCTCCACCACCTCCTCAGGCAGCACCTTCCATATTTCTACTATCTTCTGGGTGAAACATTCTTTTCTCAGATCTCTTTAAAACTGCTTTTTCCTCATCTTAAACTTGTGCCCTCTTGTCTTAGATACTCTGACATGGGAAAAACATTCTCGCCATCTATCCTATCTTTACCTCTTATACTTTGTATACAGGTCATTCTGCTATAACGCACGCTTCGTTAACATGAATTCGCTACAACACAATTGACGAAATGGGGACATCGTTTCTAAAGCGTGAAGTTTCTAAGTGTGTACTGGTTATAATGTGATTCTGGTGCCATTAGTTTAAATGGTGCTGCTATTATGTGATTTTCTTATAACATGGTATTGCATGAGAACAGAATTGCCACATTATAGCAGAACATTACATCAGTCAGATTCCCATCAGCCTCCTCTGCTCCAGGGTATACCTAACCTAGCCAGTCTCTCCTCATAACTGAGACCTCCTATTCCAGGCAAGATTTGGAGATGCCGGTGTTGGACTGGGGTGTACAAAGTTAAAAATCACACAACACCAGGTTATAGTCCAACAGGTTTAATTGGAAGCACACATCCTGTTGAATTACCTCTGCTCCGTCTCCAGTCCAATCACAATCTTCTGATATTATGATGACCAAAACTGCACATAAGCAATCCCTGACTATCCCTGATCAATCCCTGACCAATCCCTGCATTTCCAAATATTGATTAATCTTGTCCCTCAAAATTTCTCCCAATAATTTCCCTGCTACTGAGGTCAGTAATTACTGTAATTACCTGGCCTTTCTGAACAAGGGAACCACTTTAGCTATCCTCCACTCATCTGGCACTTCACCTGTGATAAGTGAAGGATTAAATATTTCCACCAGGATCCCAGAAATTTCTTCCCTTGCCTCCTATAGCATCTTGGGGTACATCTCATCAGGCCCTCGGGATTTATGCATATTTATGATGCTTAAACATCAAAGACATCCTTTCTTTAATTTAACCTATTTTTGTAATCAACCTGTTCAGAGATTTTATTACACACTTCTGGAGCAAGTGGGACCTGAAGCCGGGCCTCCCAGTCCAGGGATAAGGACACTATCATTGCTCCAGAAGAGGGCCTAGTGTTAATAGAACCTCACATCCCAACTGAAATCCCCAGCCTCAATGTCTTTCTCCTCCACAATCACAGATATCACCAAACTCAGATAGGCAATCCTAAAAAGACAAATCTAATTATGCCAAACATTCCACCAGCTGTCACCTTTTGAAATGTTTGATTTTTAGTTTCTTCACAAAGGATGGTGTTAAAATCAAAATTATCTTTTAAAGCTCACTTAATAGTCTCGTCCATTAGCTAGGAGGACTGCTGTGCCTTTAAATGCAGAGATCGCTGGGGTCTGAAATCCCTCCCTAAACCTTCCAACTTTCTTCCTCCCTTTCCTCTATAAAGATGCTCTTTAAAATCAACTTCTTTTTTCAACCTTCTGGTCAGCTACCCAACAGCTACCATTTGTTGAGTAATAAATATTCTTTCATGATGCTCTTGTGATGCATTTTGGGGGAATTTTCAGTGGTAAAGCAACTGTGATTAGCAAGAAGGGGTTTTCAGGAATTTTCGTCACTCCCATGAAATTACGTGGGTTCTGGAATAAGTATCTAATTGTCAGGTTCCACAAGAATCTGGTCATTCATCCTGTTACTGTTTTTGAGCTTTATTGTAGCACTTAATTGTTTAATTGTACAGTGTGTTTGGTTGTGTGTATCTATTGTTTCTTTGTTCTTTGTGCTGTTAGCCAAGCCTGGACATTGTAACTGAGAAAGAGAAACTAAAAGCAAATGGTAAGCCTATAACTGCAGACATTTTAAAAGCATGACAAACAGAGATCCTGTTTAGACATAGAAACTAGAGTCAGCTCTGCATCTAACAGAGATATAAAACATTTCTTACTGTTCATAATTTGGCTACTATATTTCTACACAACAGTGACCATATTTAAAAATTACTTCATTCCTTATAGTACTGTGAGGTGATGAAAAGGCAAAAATGCATATCTGTCTTACATTTTTAATTGACTGTTTGCTTCTGAATGTTACACCAGTTTATTATTGAAGGGTTTAATAAAATCATGGCAAGGAAATTGGTATATTTCCTCAAGTGTTTTACTGTTCATTAATCTTTCCTGCTTTGACTAATGCCAAACAGAGACAAAATAATTTATCAGCACTTTCTAGTTTCCCAATATACCCACACACATTTTCACAAAGATGCTCAAGGAGACTGAAATGAGGCCAGTTGGTTTCTTTTACATGTAAATAAGAATGGAAAAAAATAAAGTAGGTCAGAGACTAAAAGAGTCAAACATCAAGTCAAAATAGAATGTAATGTACTATCCAAAAGGGTCCAATTTAGATTACTTTGAAATACCTATTTGATTTAGCTTCTGACAGAGAATACAGCATTAAATCTGCTTCAATTGAATGACACGTATCAGCTATTAATAGTAAGCATGATAATGTCCAAATGGAACTTTTCTTACAATCAAGAGAGAAAACCAGCATAAAAAGAATATTCATAAAAACAGCTGCTGTCAAATTAGTCCATTTTTGACTTAATTGAATTCTACCATTTGGGAGGGAAAATAGTATACCCAAAGAAAAATCAGCTATAAAGTGCCATAATCAGTCTTTACAATATATTCATACTGATCAATCTTTTAAAATCATTCCGTCATATCTGTTTTATGAATACATTTTTCTCCTTTTAGTTAGGTAGCTTTATCATTGGCAATGATTAAGAATAAGCTGAAGATAATTGTCCTAAATGATCACTGTGAGACTACTTCAGATTAAATAGTTATGCAATAATAAAATGCGATGTTTGATTTTGAGAGCTTAATTCATAATTTAAAGTTTTTATCTGGAAATATATGTGTTGGAGAATCAGATGGAGAACTGTATTCCTCTGAATGATTATTCATTCGTAATGAAATCTTTAAGTTAGTACCTGACCCACATACTTGAGATTTGGACTGAGAATCACTATAGCAAAGGAGGTAGAAAAGTAGACTGGTCATATTATATAAATAGGCTGGTGTGAATTGACAGAAACAAATATTTGGTGCCCTCTGGAAATAAGTAAACAGTATAATCATCCACACAAACTACAAAGACAATTTATTTCCCAGACAGTGCATCAATCTTTTGTTCAAAGGACAATTGACAATGGAACAAATTGCCAAAGGTACTGGCCAAAGTCCCATTAATTGAAATCCTCCATTTATTTGTTTTTCATTATCTTGACTAACATATAATGAAATAAGAAAAGTAATAGACCATGTGATTATAGTTAATCCTGGCACCAGGAGGCAACACACAGGTGACACTAACTGCTGCAGAATCACTTTTAGATAGAGCAGAGTTGCCCATTGGGCTGTCTGGCTGCACTTTACTGAGAAACAGTTGCTCCTACCAGTGTCCAAAATGGCAAACCAATCAACACACAAGATAACCTTGGATTCTTGCTCTGCCTGCCTGCTTGGCAATCACTCATTCCTTCTTTGTTTTTTTTGTTTGTTCCTAACCTGAACTATGACAATCTCCCTAGTTGCTATCCATGTTATTTTCTGCCTCATGGATGCACACCAATGTCATCGGCCTTGTTCCAAATTCGAGAGTTCAAGCTTGCGGAGCTGGTGACACCCCTCCTGCAGAGTGTCTAATAAACATTCATGACTTCCTATAATATTGCACGATGTATGTTCCACATGACCAAGCTGATCTGTCATGCCATAAACTGAAATACTATTCATTATAATTAGAACTTCTAGAATAGCTTACCAATTAATCACCAGCTTTTTTTCCCTCTACCAAAGTAAAATCCATCAGAAAGAACATCAGAAAGGTACAAAGGAAAAGAAAGGAGTGCCTCCTCCCTCTCACTTTTGAAACTCTTATCTTACACTCTGTGCATCCAAAGCATTCAGTGCAGATGAGTCCTGTCTTTTATATGGAATGTAGGTCATAGAACAGTACAGCACAGTACAGGCCCTTCGCCCCTCCACGTTATGGTGACATTTTATCCGACACTAAGATCAAACTAATCTATATAACCTCCATTGTACTATCTTTCACGTGCCTATCCAAGAGTCGCATAAATTTGCATAAATGCCGGCAGTGCATTCCACACACCCATCACTCTTTATGTAAAGAACTGACCTCTGACCACACACCCCCCCCCCAGATCTTCCTCCAACCACCTTAAAATTATGCCTCCTCATGATAGCCATTTCTGCTCTGGAAAAAAGTCTCTGACTACTCACTCTACCGAAGCATCTCATCATGTTGTACACCTCTATCAAGTCACCTCTCATCCTTCTTCGCTCCAATGAATAAAGCCCTAACTTCCTCAACCTTTCTTCATAAGACATGCCCTCCAGTGCAGGCAGCACCCTGGTAAATCTCCTCTGCACCTTCTCTAAAGTTTCCACATTCTTCCGATAATGAGGCAACCAGAACTGAACACACTATTCCAAGTGTGGTCTAACCAGGGCTCTATAGAGCTGCAGCATAACCTCATGGATCTTAAACTCAATCCCCCTACTAATGAAAGCCATCATGCCAAAGCCTTCTTAACAACCCTATCAACTTGGGTGGCAATTTTGCAGGATCTATGGACATGGACCATAGATCCTTCAAAGATCCATGTGACACACTGCCAAGAATCCTGCCTTTGACCCTGTATTCTGTTTTCAAATCCAACCTTCCAAGATGAATCACTTCACACTTTTCCAAGTTGAACTCTATCTGCCACTTATCAGCCCAGTTCTGCTTCCTGTCAATGTCCCATTGCAACCCACAACAGTCCTCCACATTATCTACCATTCCACCGACCTTCATGTAATCAGCAAACTTACTAACCTACCCTTCCACTTCCTCATCCAAGTCATTCATGAAAATCACAAAGAGCAGAGATCCCAGAACAGGTCCCTGCAAAACACCACTGGTCACCGAGCTCCAGGCTGAATACTTTCCATCTACTACCACCCTCTGTCTTCTATGGTCAGCCAATTCTGTATCCAGACAGCCAGATTTTCCTGTATCCTATGTCACCTTACTTTCTGAATGAGCCTGTCATGGGGAAATTTATCAAATGACTTGCTAAAATTCCTGTACACCACATCCGCTGCTCTACCTTCATCAATGTGTTTTGTCATATCCTCAAAGATTTAAATATGGCTTGTGAGGCATGACCTGCCCCTCTCAAAGCCGTGCTGTCTACCTCTAATCAAACCATGTTTTCCAAGTAATCATAAATCCTGTCTCTCAGAATCCTCTCCAAGACTTTGTCCACCGCAGATATAAGACTGACTGATCTGTAATTCCCAGGATTATTCCTATTCCCTTTCGTAAACAAGAATACCATCTGCCACTTTCCAGTCATCTGGCATTAGTCCAGTGGACAGTGAGGATGCAAGGATCATTGCCAAAGGCACAGCAATCTGTTCCCTTGCTTCCCAGAGTAATCTTGGGTATATCCTGTCTGGCCCAGGTAAATTATTTATCCTTTTGTTTTTCAAAATTTTCAGCATATCCTCCTTCTTAACATTAACCTGTTTGAGCATGCCAGCCTGTTTCATGCTGTCCTCACAAATGACAAGGTCCCTCTCAGTAATGAATACTGAATCAATGTATTCATTAAGGGCTTCCCCTACCTCCTCCGACTCCAGGCATAATTCGCTCCACTATCCAAATTGGCCGTATCCTCACTCTGGCCATCCTCTTGTTCCTCACGTAAGTGTAGAATGCCTTAGGGTTTTCCTTGATCCTATCCACTAAAGCTTTTTCATGCCCCCTTCGAGGTCTCCCAAGTCTATTCTTCAGTTCCTTCCTGGCTACCTTGTAACCCTCTTGAACCCTGTCTGATCCTTACCTTCTCAACCTTAAGTAAGCTTCCTTCTTCCTCTTGACGAGATGTTCCACATCCCTTGTCACCCACAGTTCCTTCACCCTACCATCCCATTCTTGCTTCAGTGGGACATACCTGTCCAGTACCATCAGCAGCTGCTTCCTAAACAACCTCCACATTTCTGTTGTGCATTTCTTTGAGAACATATGTTCCCAATTTAGGTGCCCCAGTTCCTGCCTAAGAGCATTGTCATTCCTCCTCCCCCAAATAAATACTTTCCATTACCGCCTGCTCCTATCCCTCTGCATGAGCATAGTAAAGGTCAGGGAGTTGTGATCACTATCATCGCAATGGTGTCCCACCAAGAGGTCTGACCCGTGGCCTGGTTCATTGCCATGCACCAAATCCAATATGGCCTCCCCTCTAGTTGGCCTATCTACCTATTGAGTCAGGAATCCTTCCTGGACACACCTGACAAAAACTGCTCCATCCAAACTACTTGAATTAAGGATGTTTCAATCAATATTAGGCAAGTTCAAGACACCCATGACAACAACCCTGTTACTTCTGCACCTGTCCATATTTGCCTCCTAATCTGCTCCTCTGTGTCTCTGTTGCTATTGGGGAGGGGGGGGGGGTACCAGCTGTAGAAATCTTCCAATAAAGTGACTGCTCCTTTCCTGTTTCTGACTTCCACCCATACTGACTGTAGACAAACCCTCCTCGATGATTTCCTTTTCTATAGCTGTGATACTATCGCTGATTAGCAACGCCACTCCCCCATCTCTTCTACCTCCCCCCGAACCTTCATTCCTTTTCAAATATCTAAACCCTGGAACATCCGACAACCATTCCTGTCCCTGTGATATCCAAGTTTCTGTAATGGCCACAACACCATATTCCAATTACTGATTCATACTTTACGTTCATTACCGTGATCCTGATATTTCTTGCGTTAAAATAGACACACTTCAACCCATCACACCGACTGCACCTTTGCCCTATTCCTCCTCACAGACTCTCTGCATGCTGTATCTGGCTGTTGATGAGTTACTCCATCCTCTGATCTGTAACTCTGGTTCCCACCCTCTAGTTTAAACCCTCCTGAAGAGCTCTAACACACCTCCCACCCAGGATATTAGTGCCCCTCCAGTTCAGATGCAACCCGTCCTTCTTGTACAGGTCCCACCTTCCCCAGAAGATATCCCAATGATGTGGTTCTGTTCGCCGAGCTGGAAGTTTTTGTTGCAAACGCTTCGACCCCTGGCTAGGCGACATCATCAGTGCTTGGGAGCCTTCTGCGAAGCGCTTCTTTGATGTTTCCTCCGGTGTTCCGAATGGAGAATTCACTACAAGGGTATACAGGAAAGCCACACACACAGACCAAGTCCTAAACTATGAAAGTAACCACCCCAACACACACAGACGAAGCTGCATCAGGACACTATTCAAAAGGGCCACAACACACTGCAGTACACCAGAACTGCAAAAAGAAGAGGAGGAACACCTATACAAGGTATTCGCCAAAAACGGATACCCGCGCAACTTCATCAGCAGATGCCTAAGAGAAAGACCACGGAACGAGGACATACCACAACCAAAAGGACTAGCCACACTACCATACATCAGGAGCATCTCAGAACTGACAGCCAGACTACTGCGACCCCTAGGACTCATAACGGCACACAAACCAACAGCCACGCTCAGACAACAACTCACCAGAACGAAGGACCCGATACCCAACATGAGCAAAACTAATGTAGTGTACAAAATACCATGCAAGGACTGCACAAAACACTATATAGGACAAATAGGAAGACAGCTAACAATCCGCATACATGAACATCAACTAGCCACGAAACGACACGACCAGCTATCCTCAGTAGCCACACACGCAGACAACAAGCAACATGAATTCGACTGGGACAACACTACTATCATAGGGCAAGCCAGACAGAGAACAGCCAGGGAATTCCTAGAGGCATGGCATTCATCCACAAACTCCATCAACAAACACATCGACCTGGACCCAATATACCAACCACTACAGCGGACAGCTGAAACTGACAACCGGAAGCGGCAGGGACAGACCACTATAAACACCGGAGGAAACATCAAAGAAGCGCTTCGCAGGAGGCTCCCAAGCACTGATGATGTCGCCTAGCCAGGGGACGAAGCGTTTGCAACAAAAACTTCCAGCTCGGCGAACAGAACCACAACAATGAGCACCCGAGCTACAAATCTTCGCACAAACTTTGAATATCCCAATGATTCACATATCTGAAGCCCTCTCTGCTACATCAGCCCTGCAGTCACATGTTCATCTGCAATCCACTCAGTTCCTAGCCTCATTAGCCCGTGGCACCGGTAGCAATCCTGAGATTACTACACTGCCTTTTAGCTTCCAACCTAACTCCCTTTATTCATTTTTCAGGTCCGGAATTCTTTTTCTCGCTATGCCATTGGTACCGATATGTACCACGACTTCTGGCTGCTCTCCCGCCCCCTTAAGAATCCTGTAAACTCGATCCAAGACATCCCTGAGGTAACTGGGAGGCAAGATACCATCCGGGAGTCTCACTCGTGACCACAGAATCTCCAGTCTGTTCCGCTCACCTCTGAATCACCTATCACTATCACTCTCATATTCTCCCCGCTTCCCTTCTGAGCCACAGAGCCAGGCTCAATGCCAGGGTCCTGGCCACTGAGGCTTACCCCTGGTAGGTCATCCCCCCATAGTATCAAAGCGGTCTACTTATTATTGAGAGGGACAGCCACAGGGGACCTTGCAGTGTCTGTTCCCTTCCCCTCTCCTGACGGTCACCTAACTACCTTTATCCTGTAACATAGGTGTGACTGCCTCCCTTTAACTCCTCTATATCACCCCCTCAGCCTCCCAAATGATCCTAAATTCATCCAGCTCCAGCTCCAGTTCCCTAACGCGGTCCGAGAGGAGCTGGAGTTGGATGGACTTCTCACAAGTGAAGTCAGTAGGGACACCAGTGGTGACCCTTACCTCCCACATCCTGCAAGAGGAGCATGCAACTCTCCTAGCCTCCATTCCCTCGGCTCTAAACTTACCTTAGCAGGTATTCAGCTGCACCCCAGAGCTTTAGGAGATGGCTCTGGTTGGAAAAGGAATAAACAGTAAAGAGAAGGCTGTGTATTCAAGTATGAAACCGCACAACTGCAGAGCAGAAGAGATATAACCTCAGCCACATCAGCACAAGGGTCACTCTTGAACAGGCCATCAGTATCCGAAAGAGCCGGTTCCAGAATCCTGAAGGAGTGATGCCATACTATCCCTGCTCTATGAATGGTCTGCTCACTTTGCACAACATGGTCATCCAGAGAGGTGTGAAATTGCTGGCTGTCCTTAACGAAGAACGTGTGCCTCATCAGAGGAATAGAATCTTGAAGAGAATCAGAGGTGCATCCAGCCAAGCCAGAGATTCGAGCTGTGCAGAGATACACTGACCTTGATGGTAGTGAAACACAAAATGCATCTGGTCCGGGATCACTTCTCCAAAGTCTAGTCCAAACTGTAAGTATTATACATCCTGGTTTCTCCAGTACTAAAAGACAAGTCTATTACTCATGTGGTTTAACGCTTATGATGCACCAAATCTGCTGCAAGATCACTACATGGCACTCTTAGGCCTCACAGGAATGATATCACTATCCTTCATAAAATAATAAATGTTACTAATCTAACACAGTCATTTCTTATGCATTCACATATATGGCTTTAACCGGATTATTTCTGTGCATCTAGGTAAACCCTCTGTGATGCTAATGCTTCTTTTCTGCCTTCTTGCTGAAGGTCACATCTGGTGGGACCCCAGTGAGTGGAGATGTGGAGACTGATTACTGAAAAGGGTATCCCGGTGGCTGAGATATCCAAGGTTCCCCTTACCACAGTCAGGGAGCTCACAATGACATCAAAGCACGCATGCAGAGACAACCTCAGTCATGGGATAGAAGATGTAATGTCTGTCTCAGTCAAAGATGTGGAAGGATGACTTTGGAAAACACAATCTCTTGGTAGTTTGATACCATCTAAAGTATCCCAAAAAGCATGAATCCTTTTATTGACCCATCTGTACATCTACATATGACAAGTCTGTCAGGACATCATTCAATACAATTCCTTTCCACATCAGTCTTGCAACCATTCAGTGGATTGCTGAATATGGCTTTGAGTGTATCCAGCTTTTTAATCGATGAGCTCGTGTACCCATAGTTCCATCCAGCCATGGATGTGAATGGTTCTTGGGCAGGTGGTTACAGCCTTATGTGTGCACAATGTATCAGCAACATCCAGCCAGTGAAGAGAAAGCATCCATCTCTCCTACTCTGCCTCTGTTTGGAAAAATAAAAGAAAATCCCTAGTAGCTAGCGACTCTTCCTCATCTTTCCTCTGTAAGCTACTCTTGGTGCAAGTTGCCAATTGAAGGGGAAGGGAAAACCACCATCTGAATGGGTAAATCCTCAAACAGTGAATTTATGTAACCACAACATTGTATCAACAGCAAAGAGGCAAAAGTAATCAAAAGGAACTAAAAGAAAACAACTCATTGATTTTCATGTTCCAAACTGAAGCTGTAAAACTGTGATTCCCTGATATTTTTGTTCGCACATAATATTCATGATTTGTCTTTAGGTAAATGTCTGTGTGAGTGGGATCTTATAAAAGGGTTAAAGTTTACGTTATACATTTACATATTAGGAATTGATCCTGTCTACATTATTTTCTGCTGCTGGTTAAAAGCAGCTTGATCAACAAGGAAATGATTATTTATTATAATGGAAAAACCTGTTATGTATTTTGTTTTTAAGTTGAATTAACCAGTTTGGTAAATTTGTATAATTCTGTGGGGTTTTTTATATTTATGTTGACTCAGGATTTGATTGACAGTGCTTTATCCCCCCAGCAAATTGTGACAAAAAATCTTCAGCCTCTCTCATTTGCTTATTACCGTCTGCCCAAGCGCCAATTGCTTTTCTCTCTTCCCTTGGGCAAGGATTGGCAATACCCTTTCATGGGACGTGGGTGTGATTGACATGACTAGCACTCATTGCTCATGCCTAAACAGCATGGCTTGTTATAACAAATCAATGATAGTTTTATAGCAGCCATTGCAAATCTTTGAATTACAGATTTTATTAATTATTTAAATTAAATTCTATCTGCTGTTACATTGGGCTTTGAGTATATGTCACCAGCAAATTAGCCTTAGGATATTAGTCCTGAGACATTACCAGTATATCACTGCCTACTCAGGCTGTGTCACTGCCTACCTTGAGACCCTGTAAAATAATCACAGGGTTTTTCTTCATACCAAAAAGCAATTTGTTGGGACTCTTTCTTTACTGGGACTGTTTATTCACCGTGCTGCAAGTTTTAATCCTGCTGGAGTCACTCGGAATGCCTCCTCTAGCTCAGGCCATCTCTATCGTGTCTTTACTGAAAAGTATTGGTGAACTTTGGGCCTCTCCTACTATAACAGACTGCCTTGTTACTGCTGCAAAAGCTTGCTCCCACTGAATGGATTCTCTCTGATAGCTGCATTTACAATCCAGGTAGGCAGCATTTAAAACAGACACCCTGCTCCCCACCTCCTGATTGGATCTGAGCTCAAGATGTGGACAGATATCACAGTGAAGTAGGCTGTAATTTATATGTTATATTTAATATCATTTACGGTAAGTGTGCCTCTTCAGATTGAGTTAGCATCATGTGATTCTTCAGTGTGCCTGAAGTTAATGATTATCGTGTCGGTATTTCTGCAGCCATGGTGATACCTTTTAAAATAGTTGTAGCTTTAGATTTAATGGAATTTTAAGTAAATAGGTCACATTTTAGGATTGAACAAGATAAGTAAGCTCCAGGTCAACAGGTCAGGAGAGGGGTTATTTAAGCTTAATGGAAACATCCAAAGCTTATTGAGAGTTTTTTTTATTATTTTACTTTGAGTTTTGAACAGTCCTGTGAAGTTCTTTGATGAAGATGCTTGTAAGGATCAGTGCTGCTGAGCAGGGAAGGATGCAGTGAAACTCTATTATCTCAGAGTCAAGAATTAATGATGAAAAGTCCCTGATGCATTTCCTTCAAGTTGAACATGTTTAGATTCAGATGTATAAGACTTAAGGAAGTAACGATCTGCAGCTCCAGGCTCTTACTTTAGGTCAGAAGTGACTTATCGAGGTGTTAGAGACAAGTTATCTGGTGAGAGTACTGTACCTGTGGTGTTTTTGGGTAGTATACAAAGGTGAATGTTCGGGTATTGCAGCAGGAATGTGTTTAGGGTACTGTACAAAAGGAGTATTTTGGAATAAATGAAATTATATTTTAATTGTGTGCTTCAAGATCTTTGAATTTGTATTCTCAGGTTTATTCTATTTCATCTTAATTTCCTTTGTTCATAAACTTCTTAGTCAATTAGATTTTATTGCCACAAGAATGGGGATGCAGGAGTACAGTGAAAAGTGTAGAAAGTCGCCAATCCCAGCACCTCCTTATTTAGAAAGGTGCCTAGATACAAATTTAGATTAGATTAGATTACTTACAGTGTGGAAACAGGCCCTTCGGCCCAACAAGTCCACACCGCCCCGCCGAAGCGCAACCCACCCATACCCCTACATTTACCCCTTACCTAACACTACGGGCAATTTAGCATGGCCAATTCACCTGACCTGCACATCTTTGGGAGGAAACCGGAGCACCCGGAGGAAACCCACGCAGACATGGGGAGAACATGCAAACTCCCACAGTCAGTCGCCTGAGGCGGGAATTGAACCCGGGTCTCAGGTGCTGTGAGGCAGCAGTGCTAACCACCGTGCCACCGTGCCGCCCACCTACTAATCTAATCTAATCTAATCTAATCTAATCTAATCTAATCTAATCTAATCTAATCTAATCTAATCTAAAATTCTTAGGTACAAAGTAGAAAAATAAAGAATTAAAGGTGAACATTCACCATTACAGCCTATCATGAATGCTGCAACATCCTGAAGCTGAGAGGATCGCCAGCAGGAAGCAGTTGGCCAGACTTGGGTCCCTGTGCAGCACTGCACGTCGCCATCTTACTGCCACCAAAGTCACCACCAAGAGGAGACCGCGCCGTGCTGATCTCGGCAATACAGCTGCCGCCATCACTGCTGGACCTGCACCAGTGACTGGGCCGAATCTCGCCTCCCACACTACTGCCAGGAACACACTCTCACCTCCCTCCTCCAATACCGGCAGGAACATATTCTCACCTCCCTCCTCCACTACCGCCAGGAACACACTCTAACCTCCCTCCTCCACTACCGCCAGGAACACACTCTCACCTCCCTCCTCCACTCATGCCAGGAACACACTCTCACCTCCCTCCTCCACTAACGCCAGGAGCACACTCTCACCTCCTGCATGACCGTCAGGAACACACTCTCACCTCCCTCCCACACTAACGCCAGGAACATACTCTCACCTCCCTCCACCACTACCGTCAGGAACACACTCGCACCTCCACTACCGTCAGGAACTCACTCGCACCTCCCTAACTCGACTACCGTCAGGTACACACATTCACCTCCCTCCAACACTACAGCCAAGAACACACACTCACCTTCCTCCTCCATTACCTCTCACCTCCCTCCTCCACTACCGTCAGGAACACACTCGCACCTCCCCCCACCACTATCCGCGGGAACACACTCGCATCTCCCTCCTCCACTACCGCCAGGAACACACTAGCACCTCCCTCCTCCATTACTGCTAGGAATACACATTCACCTCCTGCCTCCACTACTGTCAGGAACACACACTCACCTCCCTCCTCCACTACCATCAGGAACACACTCGCACCTCCCTCCTCCACTACCGTCAGGAAAACACTCTCACCTCCCTCCTCCACTACTGCCAGGAACATACTAGCACCTCCCTCCTCCACTACCGTCAGCAACACACTCGTTACATCCCTCCTCCACTACCGCCAGGAACACACTCTCACCTCCCTCCTCCACTATCAGCAGAAACACACTTGCATCTCCCTCCTCCACTAACGTCAGGAACGCACTCTCACTTCCATCCTCCACTTCCGCCAGGAACACACTCTCACCTCCCTCCTCCACTACCGTCAGGAACACACTCTCACCTCCCTCCACCACTACCACCAGGAACACACTCTCACCTCCCTCCACCACTACCACCAGGAACACACTCTCACCTCCCTCCTCCACTATCACCAGGAACACACTCTCACCTCCCTCCTCCACTATCACCAGGAACACACTCTCACCTCCCTCCTCTACTATCACCAGGAACACACTCTCACCTCCCTCCTCCACTATCAACAGGAACACACTCTCACCTCCCTCCACCACTACCACCAGGAACACACTCTCACCTCCCTCCTTCACTATCACCAGGAACACACTCTCACCTCCCTCCTCTACTATCACCAGGAACACACTCTCACCTCCCTCCTCCACTACCGCCAGGAAAACAATCTCACCTCCCTCCTCCACTATCACCAGGAACACACTCTCACCTCCCTCCACCACTACCACCAGGAACACACTCTCACCTCCCTCCTCCACTACCGCCAGGAACACACTCTCACCTCCCTCCACCACTACCGTCAGGAACACACTCTCACCTCTCTCCTCCACTATCAACAGGAACACACTCTCACCTCCCTCCTCCACTACCGCCAGGAACACACTCTCATCTCCCTCCTCCACTACCGTCAGGAACACACACTCAACTCCCTCCTCCACTACCGCCAGGAACACACTCTCACCTCCCTCCTCCACTACCGCCAGGAACACACTCTCACCTCCCTCCTCCACTACCGCCAGGAACACACTCTCACCTCCCTCCTCCACTACCGCCAGGAACACACTCTCACCTCCCTCCTCCACTACCGTCAGGTACACACTCTCACCTCCCTCCTCCACTACCGCCAGGAACACACTCTCACCTCCCTCCTCCACTACCGTCAGGAACACACTCTCACCTCCCTGCTCCACTACCGCCAGGAACACACTCTCACCTCCCTCCTCCACTACCGCCAGGAACACACTCTTACCTCCCTCCTCCACGACCGCCAGGAACACACTCTCACCTCCCTCCTCCACTACCGTCAGGAACACACTCTCACCTCCCTCCTCCACTACCGCCAGGAACACACTCTCACCTCCCTCCACCACGACCGTCAGGAACACATTCTCACCTCCCGCACTACCATCAAGAACACACTCTCACCTCCCTCCACCACTACCGTCAGGAACACACTCGCATCTCCACTACCGTCAGGAACACACTCGCACCTCCCTCCTCCACTATCATCAGGAACACACATTCACCTCCCTCCAACACTACTGCCAAGAACACACACTCACCTTCCTCCTCCATTACCACTCACCTCCCTCCTCCACTACCGTCAGGAACACACTCTCACCTCCCCCCACCACTATCCGTGGGAACACACTCGCATCTCCCTCCTCCACTACCGCCAGGAACACTCGTTCACCTCCCTCCTCCACTACCGTCAGGCAAACACTCTCACCTCCCTCCTCCACTACTGTCAGGAACACACTCATATCTCCCACTCCCGACCGTCAGGAACACACTCTCACCTCCCTCCTCCACGACCACCATGAACACACCCTCACCTCCCCCCCTCCACGACCACCAGGAACACACCCTCACCTCCCTCCTCCACTACCGTCAGGAACACACTCTCACCTCCCTCCTCCACGACCACCATGAACACACCCTCACCTCCCCCCCTCCACGACCACCAGGAACACACTCTCACCTCCCCCCCTCCACTACCGTCAGGAACACACTCGCACCTCCCTCCTCCACTACCGTCAGGAACACACTCTCACCTCCCTCCTCCACGACCACCATGAACACACCCTCACCTCCCCCCTCCACTACCGTCAGGAACACACCCTCACCTACCTCCTCCACTACCGTCAGGAACAAACCCTCACCTCCCTCCTCCGCTACCGCCAGGAACATACTAGCACAGCCCTCCACCACTACCACCAGGAACACACTCTAACCTCCCTCCTCCACTACCACTAGGAACACACATTCACCTCCGAACTCCACTACCGCCTGGAACACACTCTCACCTCCATCTACCACTACCGCCAGGAGCACCCTCTTACCTCCCTCCTCAATTACCATCAGGAACACACTCTCAACTCCCTCCACCACTACCGCCAGGAACACACTCTCACCTCCCTCCTCCACTACCGTCAAGAACACACTCTCACCTCCCTCCTCCACTTCCGCCAGGAACACACTAGCACCTCCCTTCAACACTACTACCAGGATCACACTCTCACCTCCCTCCACCACTACCACCAGGAACACACTCTCACCTCCCTCCTCCACTATCAGCAGGAACACACTTGCATTCCCCTCCTCCACTAACGTCAGGAACACACTCTCACCTCCCTCCTCCACTTCCACCAGGAACACACTAGCACCTCCCTTCTCCACTACTGCCAGGAACACACTCTCACCTCCCTCCTCCACTACCATCAGGAACGCACTCTCACCTCCCTCCTCCACTACCGTCAGGAACACACTTGCATCTCCCTCCTCCACTACCGTCAGGAACACACTCTCACCTCCCTGCTCCACTACCGCCCGGAACACACTCTCACCTCCATCCACCACTACCGTCAGGAACACACTCTCACCTCCCTGCTCCACTACCGCCCGGAACACACTCTCACCTCCCTCCACCACTACCGTCAGGAACACACTCGCACCTCCACTACCGTCAGGAACACACTCGCACCTCCCTCCTCCACTATCATCAGGAACACACATTCACCTCCCTCCAACACTACCGCCAAGAACACACACTCACCTTCCTCCTCCATTACCACTCACCTCCCTCCTCCACTACCGTCAGGAACACACTCTCACCTCCCCCCACCACTATCCGTGGGAACACACTTGCATCTCCCTCCTCCACTACCGCCAGGAACACTCGTTCACCTCCCTCCTCCACTACCGTCAGGCAAACACTCTCACCTCCCTCCTCCACTACTGTCAGGAACACACTCATATCTCCCACTCCCGACCGTCAGGAACACACTCTCACCTCCCTCCTACACGACCACCATGAACACACCCTCACCTCCCCCCCTCCACGACCACCAGGAACACACCCTCACCTCCCTCCTCCACTACCGTCAGGAACACACTCTCACCTCCCTCCTCCACGACCACCATGAACACACCCTCACCTCCCCCCCTCCACGACCACCAGGAACACACTCTCACCTCCCCCCCTCCACTACCGTCAGGAACACACTCGCACCTCCCTCCTCCACTACCGTCAGGAACACACTCTCACCTCCCTCCTCCACGACCACCATGAACACACCCTCACCTCCCCCCTCCACTACCGTCAGGAACACACCCTCACCTACCTCCTCCACTACCGTCAGGAACAAACCCTCACCTCCCTCCTCCGCTACCGCCAGGAACATACTAGCACAGCCCTCCACCACTACCACCAGGAACACACTCTAACCTCCCTCCTCCACTACCACTAGGAACACACATTCACCTCCGAACTCCACTACCGCCTGGAACACACTCTCACCTCCATCTACCACTACCGCCAGGAGCACCCTCTTACCTCCCTCCTCAATTACCATCAGGAACACACTCTCAACTCCCTCCACCACTACCGCCAGGAACACACTCTCACCTCCCTCCTCCACTACCGTCAAGAACACACTCTCACCTCCCTCCTCCACTACCGCCAGGAACACACTCTCACCTCCCTCCTCCACTACCGTCAGGAACACACTCTCACCTCCCTCCTCCACTTCCGCCAGGAACACACTAGCACCTCCCTTCAACACTACTACCAGGATCACACTCTCACCTCCCTCCACCACTACCACCAGGAACACACTCTCACCTCCCTCCTCCACTATCAGCAGGAACACACTTGCATTCCCCTCCTCCACTAACGTCAGGAACACACTCTCACCTCCCTCCTCCACTTCCACCAGGAACACACTAGCACCTCCCTTCTCCACTACTGCCAGGAACACACTCTCACCTCCCTCCTCCACTACCATCAGGAACGCACTCTCACCTCCCTCCTCCACTACCGTCAGGAACACACTCTCACCTCCCTGCTCCACTACCGCCAGGAACACACTCTCACCTCCATCCACCACTACCGCCAGAAACACACTCTCACCTCCCTCCTCCACTACCGTCAGGTACACACTCTCACCTCCCTCCACCACTACCGCCAGGAACACACTCTCACCTCCCTCCACCACTACCACCAGGAACACACTCTCACCTCCGTCCTCCACTACCGCCAGGAACACACTCTCACCTCCCTCCTCGACTACCGTCAGGAACACAATCGCATCTCCCTCCTCCATTACCACCATGAACACACCCTCACCTCCCCCCTCCACGACCACCAGGAACACACTCGCACCTCCCTCCTACACTACCGTCAGGAACACACTCTCACCTCCCTCCTCCACGACCACCATGAACACACCCTCACCTCCCCCCCACCACGACCACCAGGAACACACTCTCACCTCCCCCCCTCCACTACCGTCAGGAACACACTCGCACTTCCCTCCTCCACTACCGTCAGGAACACACTCTCACCTCCCTCCTCCACGACCACCATGAACACACCCTCACCTCCCCCCTCCACTACCATCACGAACACACTCTCACCTCCCTCCTCCGCTACCCCCGGGAACATACTAGCACATCCCTCCACCACTACCACCAGGAACACACTCTAACCTCCCTCCTCCACTACCACTAGGAACACACATTCACCTCCCTACTCCACTACCGCCAGGAACACACTCTCACCTCCATCTACCACTACCGCCAGGAGCACCCTCTTACCTCCCTCCTCCATTACCATCAGGAACACACTCTCAACTCCCTCCTCCACTACCGTCAAGAACACACTCTCACCTCCCTCCACCACTACCGCCAGGAACGCACTCTCACCTCCTTCCTCCAAGACCGTCAGGAACACACTCTCAACTCCCTCCACCACTACCGCCAGGAACGCAGTCTCACCTTCCTCCTCCACTACCATCAGGAACACACTCGCACCTTCCCCCACCACTATCCGCGGGAACACACTCGCATCTCCCTCCTCCACTACCGTCAAGAACACACTCTCACCTCCCTCCACCACTATCCGTGGGAACACACTCTCACCTCCCTCCTCCACTACCGCCAGGAACACACTCTCACCTCCCTCCTCCACTATCAGCAGGAACACACTTGCATCCCCCTCCTCCACTAACGTCAGGAACACACTGTCACCTCCCTCCTCCACTTCCGCCAGGAACACACTAGCACCTCCCTTCTCCACTACTGCCAGGAACACACTCTCACCTCCCTCCTCCACTACCATCAGGATCGCACTCTCACCTCCCTCCTCCACTACCGTCAGGAACACACTCTCACCTCCCTCCTCCACTACCGTCAGGAACACACTCTCACCTCCCTGCTCCACTACCGCCAGGAACACACTCTCACCTCCATCCACCACTACCGCCAGGAACACACTCTCACCTCCATCCACCACTACCGCCAGGAACACACTCTCACCTCCATCCACCACTACCGCCAGAAACACACACTCAACTCCCTCCTCCACTACCGTCAGGAACACACTCTCACCTCCCTCCTCCACTACCGCCAGGAACACACTCTCACCTCCCTCCTCCACTACCGCCAGGAACACACTCTTACCTCCCTCCTCCACTACCACCAGGAACACACTCTCACCTCCCTCCTCCACTATCACCAGGAACACACTCTCACCTCCCTCCTCCACTACCACCAGGAACACACTCTCACCTCCCTCCACCACTACCACCAGGAACACACTCTCACCTCCCTCCTCCACTATCACCAGGAACACACTCTCACCTCCCTCCTCCACTACCACCAGGAACACACTCTCACCTCCCTCCTCCACTACCGCCAGGAACACACTCTTACCTCCCTCCTCCACTACCACCAGGAACACACTCTCACCTCCCTCCTCCACTATCACCAGGAACACACTCTCACCTCCCTCCTCCACTACCACCAGGAACACACTCTCACCTCCCTCCACCACTACCACCAGGAACACACTCTCACCTCCCTCCTCCACTATCACCAGGAACACACTCTCACCTCCCTCCTCCACTACCACCAGGAACACACTCTCACCTCCCTCCACCACTATCCGTGGGAACACACTCTCACCTCCCTCCTCCACTACCGCCAGGAACACACTCTCACCTCCCTCCTCCACTATCAGCAGGAACACACTTGCATCCCCCTCCTCCACTAACGTCAGGAACACACTGTCACCTCCCTCCTCCACTTCCGCCAGGAACACACTAGCACCTCCCTTCTCCACTACTGCCAGGAACACACTCTCACCTCCCTCCTCCACTACCATCAGGATCGCACTCTCACCTCCCTCCTCCACTACCGTCAGGAACACACTCTCACCTCCCTCCTCCACTACCGTCAGGAACACACTCTCACCTCCCTGCTCCACTACCGCCAGGAACACACTCTCACCTCCATCCACCACTACCGCCAGGAACACACTCTCACCTCCATCCACCACTACCGCCAGGAACACACTCTCACCTCCATCCACCACTACCGCCAGAAACACACACTCAACTCCCTCCTCCACTACCGTCAGGAACACACTCTCACCTCCCTCCTCCACTACCGCCAGGAACACACTCTCACCTCCCTCCTCCACTACCGCCAGGAACACACTCTTACCTCCCTCCTCCACTACCACCAGGAACACACTCTCACCTCCCTCCTCCACTATCACCAGGAACACACTCTCACCTCCCTCCTCCACTACCACCAGGAACACACTCTCACCTCCCTCCACCACTACCACCAGGAACACACTCTCACCTCCCTCCTTCACTATCACCAGGAACACACTGTCACCTCCCTCCTCTACTATCACCAGGAACACACTCTCACCTCCCTCCTCCACTACCGCCAGGAACACAATCTCACCTCCCTCCTCCACTATCACCAGGAACACACTCTCACCTCCCTCCACCACTACCACCAGGAACACACTCTCACCTCCCTCCTCCACTATCGCCAGGAACACACTCTCACCTCCCTCCACCACTACCGTCAGGAACACACTCTCACCTCTCTCCTCCACTATCAACAGGAACACACTCTCATCTCCCTCCTCCACTACCGCCAGGAACACACTCTCACCTCCCTCCTCCACTACCGTCAGGAACACACACTCAACTCCCTCCTCCACTACCGCCAGGAACACACTCTCACCTCCCTCCTCCACTACCGTCAAGAACACACTCTCACCTCCCTCCTCCACTTCCGCCAGGAACACACTAGCACCTCCCTTCAACACTACTACCAGGATCACACTCTCACCTCCCTCCACCACTACCACCAGGAACACACTCTCACCTCCCTCCTCCACTATCAGCAGGAACACACTTGCATTCCCCTCCTCCACTAACGTCAGGAACACACTCTCACCTCCCTCCTCCACTTCCACCAGGAACACACTAGCACCTCCCTTCTCCACTACTGCCAGGAACACACTCTCACCTCCCTCCTCCACTACCATCAGGAACGCACTCTCACCTCCCTCCTCCACTACCGTCAGGAACACACTCTCACCTCCCTGCTCCACTACCGTCAGGAACACACTCTCACCTCCCTCCACCACTACCGCCAGGAACACACTCTCACCTCCCTCCACCACTACCGCCAGGAACACACTCTCACCTCCCTCCACCACTACCGCCAGGAACACACTCTCACCTCCCTCCTCGACTACCGTCAGGAACACAATCGCATCTCCCTCCTCCATTACCACCATGAACACACCCTCACCTCCCCCCTCCACGACCACCAGGAACACACTCGCACCTCCCTCCTACACTACCGTCAGGAACACACTCTCACCTCCCTCCTCCACGACCACCATGAACACACCCTCACCTCCCCCCCACCACGACCACCAGGAACACACTCTCACCTCCCCCCCTCCACTACCGTCAGGAACACACTCGCACTTCCCTCCTCCACTACCGTCAGGAACACACTCTCACCTCCCTCCTCCACGACCACCATGAACACACCCTCACCTCCCCCCTCCACTACCATCACGAACACACTCTCACCTCCCTCCTCCGCTACCCCCGGGAACATACTAGCACATCCCTCCACCACTACCACCAGGAACACACTCTAACCTCCCTCCTCCACTACCACTAGGAACACACATTCACCTCCCTACTCCACTACCGCCAGGAACACACTCTCACCTCCATCTACCACTACCGCCAGGAGCACCCTCTTACCTCCCTCCTCCATTACCATCAGGAACACACTCTCAACTCCCTCCTCCACTACTGTCAAGAACACACTCTCACCTCCCTCCACCACTACCGCCAGGAACGCACTCTCACCTCCTTCCTCCAAGACCGTCAGGAACACACTCTCAACTCCCTCCACCACTACCGCCAGGAACGCAGTCTCACCTTCCTCCTCCACTACCATCAGGAACACACTCGCACCTTCCCCCACCACTATCCGCGGGAACACACTCGCATCTCCCTCCTCCACTACCGTCAAGAACACACTCTCACCTCCCTCCACCACTATCCGTGGGAACACACTCTCACCTCCCTCCTCCACTACCGCCAGGAACACACTCTCACCTCCCTCCTCCACTATCAGCAGGAACACACTTGCATCCCCCTCCTCCACTAACGTCAGGAACACACTGTCACCTCCCTCCTCCACTTCCGCCAGGAACACACTAGCACCTCCCTTCTCCACTACTGCCAGGAACACACTCTCACCTCCCTCCTCCACTACCATCAGGATCGCACTCTCACCTCCCTCCTCCACTACCGTCAGGAACACACTCTCACCTCCCTCCTCCACTACCGTCAGGAACACACTCTCACCTCCCTGCTCCACTACCGCCAGGAACACACTCTCACCTCCATCCACCACTACCGCCAGGAACACACTCTCACCTCCATCCACCACTACCGCCAGGAACACACTCTCACCTCCATCCACCACTACCGCCAGAAACACACACTCAACTCCCTCCTCCACTACCGTCAGGAACACACTCTCACCTCCCTCCTCCACTACCGCCAGGAACACACTCTCACCTCCCTCCTCCACTACCGCCAGGAACACACTCTTACCTCCCTCCTCCACTACCACCAGGAACACACTCTCACCTCCCTCCTCCACTATCACCAGGAACACACTCTCACCTCCCTCCTCCACTACCACCAGGAACACACTCTCACCTCCCTCCACCACTACCACCAGGAACACACTCTCACCTCCCTCCTTCACTATCACCAGGAACACACTGTCACCTCCCTCCTCTACTATCACCAGGAACACACTCTCACCTCCCTCCTCCACTACCGCCAGGAACACAATCTCACCTCCCTCCTCCACTATCACCAGGAACACACTCTCACCTCCCTCCACCACTACCACCAGGAACACACTCTCACCTCCCTCCTCCACTACCGCCAGGAACACACTCTCACCTCCCTCCACCACTACCGTCAGGAACACACTCTCACCTCTCTCCTCCACTATCAACAGGAACACACTCTCATCTCCCTCCTCCACTACCGCCAGGAACACACTCTCACCTCCCTCCTCCACTACCGTCAGGAACACACACTCAACTCCCTCCTCCACTACCGCCAGGAACACACTCTCATCTCCCTCCTCCACTACCGCCAGGAACACACTCTCACCTCCCTCCTCCACTACCGCCAGGAACACACTCTCACCTCTCTCCTCCACTACCGTCAGGAACACACACTCAACTCCCTCCTCCACTACCGTCAGGAACACACTCTCACCTCCCTCCTCCACTACCGCCAGGAACACACTCTCACCTCCCTCCTCCACTACCGTCAGGAACACACACTCAACTCCCTCCTCCACTACCGTCAGGAACACACTCTCACCTCCCTCCTCCACTACCGCCAGGAACACACTCTCACCTCCCTCCTCCACTACCGCCAGGAACACACTCTTACCTCCCTCCTCCACTACCGCCAGGAACACACTCTCACCTCCCTCCTCCACTACCGTCAGGAACACACTCTCACCTCCCTCCTCCACTACCGCCAGGAACACACTCTCACCTCCCGCACGACCGTGAGGAACACACACTCACCTGCCTCCACCACTACCGTCAGGAACACACTCGCACCTCCACTACCGTCAGGAACACACTCGCACCTCCCTCCTCCACTATCATCAGGAACACACATTCACCTCCCTCCAACACTACCGCCAAGAACACACACTCACCTTCCTCCTCCATTGCCACTCACCTCCCTCCTCCACTACCGTCAGGAACACACTCTCACCTCCCTCCTCCACGACCACCATGAACACACCCTCACCTCCCTCCTCCACTACCGTCAGGAACACACTCTCACCTCCCCCCACCACTATCCGTGGGAACACACTCGCATCTCCCTCCTCCACTACCGCCAGGAACACTCGTTCACCTCCCTCCTCCACTACCGTCAGGCAAACACTCTCACCTCCCTCCTCCACTACTGTCAGGAACACACTCATATCTCCCACTCCCTGCCGTCAGGAACACACTCTCACCTCCCTCCTCCACGACCACCATGAACACACCCTCACCTCCCTCCTCCACTACCGTCAGGAACACACTCTCACCTCCCTCCTCCACGACCACCATGAACACACCCTCACCTCCCCCCCTCCACGACCACCAGGAACACACTCTCACCTCCCCCCCTCCACTACCGTCAGGAACACACTCGCACCTCCCTCCTCCACTACCGTCAGGAACACACTCTCACCTCCCTCCTCCACGACCACCATGAACACACCCTCACCTCCCCCCTCCACTACCGTCAGGAACACACCCTCACCTACCTCCTCCACTACCGTCAGGAACACACCCTCACCTCCCTCCTCCGCTACCGCCAGGAACATACTCGCACAGCCCTCCACCACTACCACCAGGAACACACTCTAACCTCCCTCCTCCACTACCACTAGGAACACACATTCACCTCCGAACTCCACTACCGCCTGGAACACACTCTCACCTCCATCTACCACTACTGCCAGGAGCACCCTCTTACCTCCCTCCTCAATTACCATCAGGAACACACTCTCAACTCCCTCCACCACTACCGCCAGGAACACACTCTCACCTCCCTCCTCCACTACCGTCAAGAACACACTCTCACCTCCCTCCTCCACTTCCGCCAGGAACACACTAGCACCTCCCTCCAACACTACTACCAGGAACACACTCTCACCTCCCTCCACCACTACCACCAGGAACACACTCTCACCTCCCTCCTCCACTATCAGCAGGAACACACTTGCATCCCCCTCCTCCACTAACGTCAGGAACACACTCTCACCTCCCTCCTCCACTTCCGCCAGGAACACACTAGCACCTCCCTTCTCCACTACTGCCAGGAATGCACTCTCACCTCCCTCCTCCACTACCATCAGGAACACACTTGCATCTCCCTCCTCCACTACCGTCAGGAACACACTCTCACCTCCCTGCTCCACTACCGCCCGGAACACACTCTCACCTCCATCCACCACTACCGTCAGGAACACACTCTCACCTCCCTGCTCCACTACCGCCCGGATCACACTCTCACCTCCATCCACCACTACCGCCAGAAACACACTCTCACCTCCCTGCTCCACGACCACCATGAACACACCCTCACCTCTCCCCTCCACTACCGTCAGGAACACACCCTCACCTACCTCCTCCACTACCGTCAGGAACAAACCCTCAACTCCCTCCTCCGCTACCGCCAGGAACATACTAGCACAGCCCTCCACCACTACCACCAGGAACACACTCTAACCTCCCTCCTCCACTACCACTAGGAACACACATTCACCTCCGAACTCCACTACCGCCTGGAACACACTCTCACCTCCATCTACCACTACCGCCAGGAGCACCCTCTTACCTCCCTCCTCAATTACCATCAGGAACACACTCTCAACTCCCTCCTCCACTACCGCCAGGAACACACTCTCACCTCCCTCCTCCACTACCGTCAAGAACACACTCTCACCTCCCTCCTCCACTTCCGCCACGAACACACTAGCACCTCCCTTCAACACTACTACCAGGATCACACTCTCACCTCCCTCCACCACTACCACCAGGAACACACTCTCACCTCCCTCCTCCACTATCAGCAGGAACACACTTGCATCCCCCTCCTCCACTAACGTCAGGAACACACTCTCACCTCCCTCCTCCACTTCCACCAGGAACACACTAGCACCTCCCTTCTCCACTACTGCCAGGAACACACTCTCACCTCCCTCCTCCACTACCGTCAGGAACACACTCTCACCTCCCTGCTCCACTACCGCCAGGAACACACTCTCACCTCCATCCACCACTACCGCCAGAAACACACACTCAGCTCCCTCCTCCACTACCGCCAGGTACACACTCTCACCTCCCTCCAACACTACCGCCAGGAACACACTCTCACCTCCCTCCACCACTACCACCAGGAACACACTCTCACCTCCCTCCTCGACTACCGTCAGGAACACAATCGCATCTCCCTCCTCCATTACCACCATGAACACACCCTCACCTCCCCCCCTCCACGACAACCAGGAACACACTCGCACCTCCCTCCTACACTACCGTCAGGAACACACTCTCACCTCCCTCCTCCACGACCACCATGAACACACCCTCACCACCCCCCTCCACGACCACCAGGAACACACTCTCACCTCCCCCCCTCCACTACCGTCAGGAACACACTCGCACTTCCCTCCTCCACTACCGTCAGGAACACACTCTCACCTCCCTCCTCCACGACCACCATGAACACACCCTCACCTCCCCCCTCCACTACCATCACGAACACACTCTCACCTCCCTCCTCCGCTACCCCCGGGAACATACTAGCACATCCCTCCACCACTACCACCAGGAACACACTCTAACCTCCATCCTCCACGACCACTAGGAACACACATTCACCTCCCTACTCCACTACCGCCAGGAACACACTCTCACCTCCATCTACCACTACCGCCAGGAGCACCCTCTTACCTCCCTCCTCCATTACCATCAGGAACACACTCTCAACTCCCTCCTCCACTACCGTCAAGAACACACTCTCACCTCCCTCCACCACTACCGCCAGGAACGCACTCTCACCTCCTTCCTCCAAGACCATCAGGAACACACTCTCAACTCCCTCCACCACTACCGCCAGGAACGCAGTCTCACCTTCCTCCTCCACTACCATCAGGAACACACTCGCACCTTCCCCCACCACTATCCGCGGGAACACACTCGCATCTCCCTCCTCCACTACCGTCAAGAACACACTCTCACCTCCCTCCACCACTATCCGTGGGAACACACTCTCACCTCCCTCCTCCACTACCGCCAGGAACACACTCTCACCTCCCTCCTCCACTATCAGCAGGAACACACTTGCATCCCCCTCCTCCACTAACGTCAGGAACACACTGTCACCTCCCTCCTCCACTTCCGCCAGGAATACACTAGCACCTCCCTTCTCCACTACTGCCAGGAACACACTCTCACCTCCCTCCTCCACTACCATCAGGATCGCACTCTCACCTCCCTCCTCCACTACCGTCAGGAACACACTCTCACCTCCCTCCTCCACTACCGTCAGGAACACACTCTCACCTCCCTGCTCCACTACCGCCAGGAACACACTATCACCTCCATCCACCACTACCGCCAGGAACACACTCTCACCTCCATCCACCACTACCGCCAGAAACACACACTCAACTCCCTCCTCCACTACCGTCAGGAACACACTCTCACCTCCCTCCTCCACTACCGCCAGGAACACACTCTCACCTCCCTCCTCCACTACCGCCAGGAACACACTCTTAACTCCCTCCTCCACTACCGCGAGGAACACACTCTCACCTCCCTCCTCCACTACCGTCAGGAACACACTCTCACCTCCCTCCTCCACTACCGCCAGGAACACACTCTCACCTCCCTCCACCACTACCACCAGGAACACACTCTCACCTCCCTCCACCACTACCACCAGGAACACACTCTCACCTCCCTCCTCCACTATCACCAGGAACACACTCTCACCTCCCTCCTCCACTACCACCAGGAACACACTCTCACCTCCCTCCACCACTACCACCAGGAACACACTCTCACCTCCCTCCTTCACTATCACCAGGAACATACTCTCACCTCCCTCCACCACTACCACCAGGAACACACTCTCACCTCCCTCCTCCACTACCGCCAGGAACACACTCTCACCTCCCTCCACCACTACCGTCACGAACACACTCTCACCTCCCTCCTCCGCTACCCCCGGGAACATACTAGCACATCCCTCCACCACTACCACCAGGAACACACTCTAACCTCCCTCCTCCACTACCACTAGGAACACACATTCACCTCCCTACTCCACTACCGCCAGGAACACACTCTCACCTCCATCTACCACTACCGCCAGGAGCACCCTCTTACCTCCCTCCTCCATTACCATCAGGAACACACTCTCAACTCCCTCCTCTACTACCGTCAAGAACACACTCTCACCTCCCTCCACCACTACCGCCAGGAACGCACTCTCACCTCCTTCCTCCAAGACCATCAGGAACACACTCTCAACTCCCTCCACCACGACCGCCAGGAACGCAGTCTCACCTTCCTCCTCCACTACCATCAGGAACACACTCGCACCTTCCCCCACCACTATCCGCGGGAACACACTCGCATCTCCCTCCTCCACTACCGTCAAGAACACACTCTCACCTCCCTCCACCACTATCCGTGGGAACACACTCTCA